>NW_019416429.1:363381-522832 GCF_000390285.2 Anoplophora glabripennis | reverse complement strand
CCCCCCCCTGCCCGCTAACCTTTTCTGTTTCAGAGAACGCCAGGATCAAGAAACGAAGACAACGACACACACACACACATACACATCCCCCCATACCCTCCTTACCTCTCCCTTCCCGCGCGAGCCTAAGTCCCACCTTAGCAAAGCGCATCCCAGGCTGCATAGCCGCACCACCCTACCCAACCATAAACATGACACCATCCCCGGGGTTTACACAGACGAGCCGGCGAAGCAAGAAGAGCGCCAGAAGAAAGGGCCCTAGCCGGCGGGGCCGAGCCAGGACAAAAGGAGGTCCCACAAAGCGCCTACACCGGCCGCATTTGCGGTCGGAGTAGACGACGGATGGGGCCCACCTACGAAGCTGTCCAGGCTTACACGAGATGAGGCAGGATAAAGAGGGATAATCCCCCTCGATCCCAAATCATTGACGCCAATTTCTAGCCATGGAATAATGGCGCGCTTACTAGTGCTTAAAAATATTGGCATAGTTTTAAAACAGTAGTTTCTGGAAAGAATTAGTTGAAAATATGTTAAAGAATTTTAAGGCCATGGGTTACAGGATGTCTCTAAAAGTTCATATGCTACATGCTCATTTAGATAAATTTGGAAACAACATGGGAGCGTACTCAGAAAAATAAGGAGAATGTTTTCATCAAAATATCATGGACTTTGAACGCCGTTATCAAGGTCAGTATAATGAAAATATGATGAGGGACTGTATTTGGGGTTTAGTAAGAGAAAGTACTGTTAAACATAAAAAAAGAGTAATAAGGGTCATTGTTACACTTTTTTCAATATTTTTGTATACAGATATACCTAATAGTTAAAGTTAATAAAAATAATGTACAAAGGTATTTGTTTTATTTTTGCAATAGATAAAAATTAAAATAATAATCGATTTTTAAAAAACTGTATAAACATTCTCCTGGCTACAAAAGTAAACTTTTTCATGAAATTTTAATTTTTTTTGGATGACTGTCCATAACCCTATCGTAATTTCATACATGTTGGTTCAAATACCGCAGTATTCAACTGAACCCACAGAAGACCCTCTCAATCCGCTCTACCAGGTGAAGTCAAATTTGACAATATCGGGTATATTATATTATAGAGAGGTTAATAGTGCAAGTAAAAAGTGTCGATTTCGCAAAAATAATATCTACTATTTATTTGTGTAAAGTGCATTTGCATCCAGCTTACTTTGAAAATTTTCACATAAAAAACTAATTTAGTTTTATTAATTTTAATAACTGTTTTCAGCCAAAGGTGCGTATACGCACCTACGTGTTTTTTTTCAAAATACTGTTTATGATTTTTTTCAGTAGTAAATTAGTCTTAATGTATGTGTTTTGAATATACTTTAATAAAAAAAATCATTAAAAAATGTGTTTTTCTTGTTTTGGCCAGTAATGGGTTAAGCCTATGGCACATGAGATACACGTGTGTTTTCGACTCTTGTTAACTAGTGTTAGCTTATTTTTAAATAAAATAAATTTTTATTTTATTGCCGAAAAATATATTTATTCTTTAAGTACAGTTCTACACATTATCTGATGATACAAGAAATAGTGTGAAATTTTGCCTTGTAACGAAATACAGATACTTATACAAAACTTGTGACCAATTTATTATCGACAGAGATATATGTTCAATTAACACTCTAAAATACTCTAACATTATAATACTCGTTACACATATCGTTACACGATCGTTACTCGTATAATCGTTACTCATATATTCGTTACTCATATACTCGTTATTCATACTCGTTTCGAGTACCAAAAACCTACTCATACTCAAACATTTAGGAGTCCTTTTTTATACTCGTGGTGAAGTGGTTTTGAGTACTTTATCCTGGTAGTCTGCCTAGATATGTTCCCTTACTATACAATACAATATCGGGCAATGCTAATAATAATTATTTATATTTTGTTTCGTTTAAAATTACATTTAACTGCTGACAATTATAATTACAGGTGTTTATTTAATTGTAGCTTATAATTGCTAAGACATTTAAAGTTAACAATTTAGTTGATTAATCAAGCGATTATATTGTGAGTGAGTAACAAGAAGGAAATGTACTTTACAGGTATATGTACATCAACAATAAAAGCATCACAGTAGTTAACAAGTCATAATTTTTAGGAATCATTACGTCTTTTAGCGATAACAAATTCAACCATTTAATATAGTAATTAAGTAAGTAATTTTAGTACTTCACGATCATAAAACATAAAATATATCAGTTAATTGGATAAATTAAAATACACAACAAGAAAGTTGTGTGAACATTTGATCAAAAACTAAAAATCATATCTTCTGTGGTGTATACTTCATTTCAGGAGTGTTGTTTTCCTGGTGAACAAAAAATTTCTTTTCGTGTCATAGTAGGTAGGACCTACTATAAAATCATGTGGTTTAACGTTTAATTCTTTACTGTGAATCTGAACTAGATATCACTGTTAGCCTAGTGATCTCATAATACGTATAAAAGAAAAACTTTACAAGCTTCAAATGGTTTGAAAATATTTTCTTTTATTAAAGACAACTTACAAAGTTAATCCCGTTGGTAGAAGATGTATATTGTGTTGCCTAATATACAAACTTATGATTTTAAGGTACCTACCTACCCGAGGTCAACAGAGTAGCTTCAGATTTTAATCTCAACATTAGTTTTGAATACCGAAATCAAAGAAACGTTGAACGATATTTAGTAAATAGTAATAAGCTGTAGTAGTATAACTTGTCTACTATAGATTAGTATTATTATACTGAGCGTACTAGAACAAAATTATAGTAACTTTAAAATTCTTTATTCAAAAATTTTTTCTTCTACTCTTCCTTCTAGATTAACTGATAACTGATAAGTTTTAATTTACTGAAACTAAATTAATGAGTAAGTAAAGTACTAGAAAGGAATAATTATCTGAAATTATGATTTACTTTCTCAAGTCCATTAAAATAATATAAACTACTTGTATGAGTTCAACGTATATTTACAAGCATAAATACAGCAATAAATATAGAATTACAGCAAAGTACTTAAAATAATTACAAAAAACTTTAAATTATTTAAATTAATATTAACATTTCTTCAAAAATATTTTATCATAAATATTTGTAATTTTTACATTAATATGTACATAATGTAAGTATGTCTAATATTATCGATGTTTAAATAAGTGTACCATCTTTTTACATAGACACGCTTTAAAGAAAGATTTAATTTCTTTTGGAATATTTTTGGTGAACTTTTTTTTGTTTACATCATGTTTTGCAAAACTTGTTATTTTGTTTATTGTTTCCATTTTCACTGAATCAGATTGGAGCGTTGTTTCTTCTGTAGAATAATTTATTAAATGTCCAGCAATCACACCTGGTGGAGGAGTTGTTACCCCATGAACTTTGAATTTTAACGGAGGTGTATCTAATTTTTCCGAAAATATTTCATATGAACTATTCGATTTTTTGTCAATCTTTCGTGACATTCTTCTCGGTAGGATGGGTGTAGACGTCCTTTGATAGAGAAGCTTTAGCGAAAGAAACCTTTCTTCTTCTTCCATCATTTGTTCTAGATTTGTATACGAACTCTGAAATAATTACAAAATTACAATATGTCTTCAAGATAGTAATGGTGTGAGGATTAAGTATAAATCTCCCCTTCCCACTTTATTTTCTTCATGTAAAGAAAAAAATACTCTTATAATTTCATTTATAGTTTGACCAAGGTACAAAATATTTTTCCTTCACTTTTTGGCAAAATTAAAGTCTACTTTGTGACTTTTCTCTAAGTTTTTTTTACAGTTTTAAAACATATTTCCCAACAATGCATTGTAATAATGTTATATTACACACTTTTTGAGTTAAGGACACCTTGAATCCAATCATTGTTAATTTCATAAAAAGAAGTTATTAGGATTGAGATCTGCTGATTCTGGTGCACTTTTTTTAGTTAAAAAATGTACTAATCACAGCAGTTTATTTTTTTTCAAAACTTCTTGAGAATTTTCAGTCCAAATTTTAATTTTTACATAGCCGAATATAAAATTTTAAACTCTTTCAAATGTTATTGTTGATATTTAGGAGTAAATTTTTAAATAATGTGCTTTGATTACATGAAAATCGATTTGTTTGAGTGGGTTCCTTTTTTCTTCATATAAATAGAGTAAATGACGTGAATATATGAAATATGACTGGAGTAGTGGCTATTTACGTAACTAATACAATTATATTTATTTACAATTATATCACTTACCAAAAAATTATTTTCACTCATGTTAATCACAGCCACTTCAACTTTTATTCTAACGTGTAACCAGTTTTGAAACTTACTATGTCTGTAGGGAAAGGGGAACTAGTTGTTATTTAGAAATAAACAATGGATTTATGTTATCGTATTTTAATTTCTGTAAATATTTACTAATGTCCTTATACCTGCCTACCTGATTATGTAAAGATCGTTGTTGTCATTAAAAAATTATAACATTTTTTTTTAACTTACACTTGTGTTAATAGTTTACTTTTACGGTACTATAAAATATTTAGATGGTACTAAGGACGTATTAAAAAACGATGTTTATTTTTTTGAATATGTTGTCTTTTCTGTTCTAATTTCGTGTTAATTTTTAATCTGTTAGGTTAAAAAAAGTACAAATTAGAAAAGGTAGGAAATTCTCCCTTGACACTGTATCTTGGATATTTGATATCAAAGATAGACAAAAATTAATACTACTAGCATCAGATTCTACAATTCAAACATTAGTTCTAAACGACAGCCACTGGTTTAAAAAACAATAAAGTCAAAGTGATGTCAGTAATTACGTTTTAGCTTAGCCCCGAGATTGCACTGTTATTATTTATTATTTGCATTGTATGTTTGATTAGCATCAGTATCATGTAATCTCCAATCACTTGATGACTTTTACATTTAAATTTCTAAATACACAAGATTAATTTCCAACTTCTTTACTAGACGAGAGCAGGCACGTACTGCTGAAAGTAAACTCTTGGTTATATTTGTGAAATGCGAAAAACAGAAATAGAACCATTTATAGGTATAGGGTAATTCGTAAATAAATCGACATGCTTGTAGATTTCAAGAAATTATCTTTTAACGCAATTTACCTCTACCAGGTTGCTTCATTTAACCACTGCATGGTGTTTAAAGTTGAATTTGTAAAACAACTCTAAAATCCTGTTTTCAATTGAATTTGAATTAACTAATATTTGTGTATGGGTGTCACTTTTTGACATAGCAATCGAATCAATTGCTTTTGCAGAACTGGGAAAAATAACCACACCTCTAAGTAAACGTACTCAAAATTTTGTGGCATGCGGCCTTTTTTATGTACGTTACGGTTTTTGTGCCATTAATTTATTAAATCAGTTACCACTAACGCCATTTTAAGGAATGTATATTGTAATTCAATAAAAAAAAGGAAGGACTCTTATTTATTTAAAATTTTACTCAATCAGGAAATTATCTTTCCTTATCTTCAAATACGGATGGTTACAGAGATTCAAATTTGATTGTCACAATTTACAGATTGCGAGAAAATTAAGCCGCTTGTAAATATTACTTTCTGGAAGTATTACGTGTGAAATACTTAGGAGTTACACTCGATGCAAAACGAACATGGAATCTTCATTTTGAAAGAAGATTTAAAAAGGCGTACATTTTCTATGAGCAGTGCCGCCAAATCGTTGGTAGAACCTGGGTAATGAAACCAAAAGTGGTCATGTGGATATACACTGCCATTGTGAGACCAATGTCTCACGGGGCTTCGTCTGATGGCCGAAAGTCCAGTAGATAACAGCTAAACAAAAGCTCAGCCAGCTATGCGAACAACACCCACCATAGCAGTAGAGGTAATGTGCTGTGTCTGCCACCTCTGGATATCCATCTAAGAGAAGTGGTCTTGGCAATCATGCTTCATCTCAAGAACATTGGTTTCAAACCGGATGTAGTATGTGGAGAAGTTAGGAGTCACCTATGGGATGGGGTCGTCAGGAAGATGCCCCTTCTGCTGGCAGACACTGACAGTATTGCTCTTCGGTTTGCGTTCAACAGACCCTACACCGTACTCGTTAGAAGGCAGGAGAAAACCGTTCGCGAAGATGTAACCAACGTCTTCACAGACGGATCAAAGAGGAAGGAAGATGCAGGATGTGGAATTTATTCTAGATCCTTGCTTATGCGATATCAGTTGGCAATGGCTAGGCATGCTACCGTGGTACAAACGGAATTAGCAGGTATAACCATAGCCGCTAAAGAAATCGTCCGTAGGCACACTGCGGTTAAAACCATCAGAATCTACACAGATAGTAGACAAGCATTACTGATCTTACGTAATCGTGCCACCAGGCACTGGTCAGCGTAATTTTCCAACAGCATATTTGTATGCTGGGTCAAGGGAGACGCAATGGCTATAAAGAAGCTGACAAGCTAGCTAGGAGTGCATCGGGTCTCAATATTTTTGGACTCGGTCCTCCAGGGTGCTTCCGCTGTCAGCATTTATTGAAATTATCAAGGAAAACACCCATAAAGAGTTTATGAAATGGTAGGAGGATGCAAATAGCTGTCAATTTGCTAAGGAGTTCTTAGAATACCCCAGCAAGGATACAGCCAAAAAATACCTGGCCATGTCTAGGTCAAATCTTCGCCTAGTGACATATACTCAAATTTTACACTGCTGGCTAAGGAAGCACCTTCACACCTTTGTCGGGGTTGTGGATATGAGGACGAGACAGTACTACATGTGCTATGTGAATGCACTGCCGTCTCGTAAACAAGAGAATCCGTGTTGGAAAAACGTTGGGCTTCTATGGCGTATATTAGGGAGACCCCCCTGAGCAACGTCACCATCTTTTTCTCTGTAATAGGTTGGTTAGCGGCACAGGTGGATTGATCTCCTAATGGGAGGAAGGACAAGGAGCATAATGGGGCCTAAGTGCTGTAGCTTTTTAAGCTACCCTCCTTAAAATTCTAGAATTTTATAAAAGTATTACTTACGTGTTAATAAATTATGATTAATTTGAATATTTCTAATAGTTCTTGAAGCTTACTGTACTTTATAAAGTTTTATTTCGTTTTAATATCTAATAAATCTAATTTTTGGTAGACTCTGATTCATCTCAAAAATACATTGGTCATGACTAATAAAATAATTAAACCAGAAAATTAACAAGAGAAAAAACACTTGAAATAAACCGTTATCTTTAAACTAAGATAAGGGTCGAAGTTAAATGTAATTACTTCTGTTACTACGTCAAAATCAGTATCTATAAACTTTTTAATGCAAACCAACAGGGCGATATTCCAATAGGTATTCTCTTTTGAAAGGTGGCAAGTAGGTCTAAGTTGAAAAATATTTAGTTCAGTTAAGTACAAATTTTACAAAGAAAAGAAGTTTTATTAGATTATAATATCTCAAATAACTATCTTAACTAATGATTGCTGTTAAACATTGAAGTCAAATTTTCTCTTACGTTGTGCATTTTTTTTTTAGGTAAATAACGTATCGAAAATTATAAACGTTTTCTCAAAATACTACCAATAAATATGATTATATTCATATTTGGTTGTCCAAAAACCTCACTACATAAAAATTGACTTAAATATATTTTAAAGGTGACATAGGAAGCAAATTTTTACTAAGGTAACTTGATCTATATTAGTTTATTTAGGATGCTCCATTCGTTTCCGCAGTAGACCACATATAAAAAGAAACACGTCCTTAAACAATAGTCAGACGTAAGATATCTAAGCCGCTTCTGGTGCATGGTGAGTTATATTAGGGAGTCAGCATGTAGCTGCTGTGTCATTCATAGGTAATTAGCGTCCAATGAAGTCTTCAAACTGTTAAATTGGGACCTGTTTTACAAAAATACACATATGCCGTCTCTCAGCAGTTCAGCATCTACAAAAGGACCGCTATCGGTAACCGAAAATCGACATGTTCCTCGAACTATTTGGCTATAACTACAACTATTTTGTTATTAGTATTCGTGCGTGCTATCATGCTTGTATGAAGTAAATAGGTAGATAAACAATAATATTTTAGCGTTGCAAAAATAACCTGATACAGACAGTGGAACTTTAACGTAATATTCAAATTATCTTTAAGGTAAAATATTTTGAAATGTGTGACTGTGGTTAACTTGCTTATTATAGGGTGTAATTAAAACGTTTGGTCAAACTGAAATGGCGGATTCAGAAGCTAGCAAAAAAGGTTCTTACAAACATCCGAAAATCTTCGTTTTCGAGATACGAGAGTTGAAATTTACAAAAGTTGATATTTTTCATATCCAAAATCCGCTAAAGCAATTTCATCCAAATGCGGACTCAAAGGGCGTAACTTCGTGGGTAGATTTGGTAATTTTTATCAGCAATTTTTTTTACAAGCTTTTATTTAACTTGCCTTGTTAGTATGGGTCAAATCTTGCAATTGAATTTTAAAACAGTTATCCCCAACCGATTGAGGTGAAATTTTGGATACACGTTTAGTTTGGATGGCAATGCATGGTTAGCTAAATGGCGTCATTCTAAAACCAATATGTCAGACTCCCAAAATGGCGGACCAGTTATTTTTTATGCACCCCCATGATATGGATATCAAATGAAAGAAGAATACGAAAATAAAATGACGTAACTAAAAGCTTATTTCTTCTATACTTCAATTTGGAACTAAATGCAGTAATGTATCTTGTTCAATATTGTTAGGATTTACCAATTTTGAAATAAATGGCAAGATACCACAACATGTGTTAATTATTGTCAAAGCGACGATCATAAATAATATGAATAGCATTCATGATACTTTTGTAGTCCTGGAATCTGGAATCTGGAATTTTAGGGAGGGTAGCTTAAAGAGCCACAACACTTAGGCCCCATTGGGCCGCTTGTACTTCCTCCCATTAGGAGATCAATCCACCTGAGCCGTTAACCAACCTGTTACAGAGAAAAAGGTGGTGGTTCTCCCAACATGGATTCTGTTCTTGTTGACGAGACGGCAGTGCATTCGCATAGCACATATAGTACTGTCTCGTCTTCCTGTTCACAACCCCTACAAAGAAGTGTTTCACACTTCCTCATGTTGTGAAGGTACTAACTTACCAGCAGTGTAGAGTAAAAATACTTGTCACTAGGCGAATATTTGACCTAGACATGGTACAGGTATTTTTTGGCTATATCCTTGCTAGGCTTAATAATTTCAGTAAGTGCTGGCAGCGGAAGCACATTGGAGAGACCGGGTCCAAAAATATTGAGACCCGATGCACTCCTGGTTAGCTTGTCAGCTTCTTTGTTGTCATTGCACCGCTCGTGTCCCTTGACCCAGTATACAGAGATGCTGTTGGAAGCTGAGGCTACGACAAGTGCCTGGTAACATTCCCATAGTCATTATCTTATGATTACGCAAGATCAGTAATGTTTGTCTACTATCTGTGTAGATTCTGATGGTTTTACCCGGAGTGTGCCTATTGGCGATTTCTTTAGCGGCTGCGGTTATACCTGCTAATTCCGTTTGTATCACGGTAGCATGCCTATCCATTGCTCACTGATATCGGATATGCAAGGATATAGAAACAAATTCCACATCCTGCACCTTCCTTTCTTTTCGATCCGTCTGTAAAGACGTTGATTACGAGGGCGGTCCGCTCCTGTCTTCTGGTGAGTGCGGTGTAGGGTTTGTCGAATACAAACCGAGGAAAAATACTGCCAATTTTTGCCTGTAGAAGGGGCATCCTCCTGACGACCCCATTCCATAAGCGACTGCTGACTTCTCCACATCCTACATTCGGTTTGAAACCAACGTTCTTGAGGCAAAGCATGGTTGTCGAAGCTACTTCTCTTAGATAGATATCCAGAGGTGGCAGACACAGCATTACCTCCATTGCTATCGTGGGTGTTGTTTGCATAGCTCCAGTTATGCTCAGACGGGCAATCCTTTGTACCTGGACGATCTTTTGTTCAGCTGTAGGCTAACGTTGGTCTCACAATGGCAGTGCATGCCCACATGACCACGCTTTTGGTTTCATTCCCCAGGTTCTACCAATGGTTCTACGGCACTGCTCATATGATATGTACGCCCTTTTTAGTCTTGTAGTCCTGATTTCTAAGATTTTTATATAATAGTAAAGAGCAAAATTTACTGAGATTTACACACCTATCTGATTAGTGACTAGTGAATTAGTTGTTTGTTGCTTGTGTGTGAGATGTATATGCATCTTGGTGTAGTTTGGTAAAAATCTCTTGTTGGTTATAAAAAAGAGGAAAATACAAACAAGTTTCTTTACACTTACTATAAATTAATCAATATCAAATAAAACAGGATCGAATTCAGCACATGAGTTCCAACATGCCTAATTGAGTTGAATGTAGTGAAGCTATGACTATGAAGCTTTCTTTGATCGTGATCCATGCAGAAGACCAGTACAATCCTTCTCTGATCTAACATCTCCAAAATTTAAATGCATGCAATTTAAAAAATCCTTTGTTTTCTGTGCAATGATTGCAATAGTGGTTTCCTTCAAATTTTCGGGATAGTATAATCATTTAAAGAGGTAAAATCTGAAATTGAACTCGATGTCCTCTCAATCACGGGAAAATTCTGATTTAGATTTGGTTTCCACACTCAAGATAAATGAAATTATTGACCCTGAAGACCATAAAAGAATATCATAATTATTCGGTTATCCTAAAATCTGAACAAGCAAGTCGATTAAGAAACTATTTTGGAAATAATAAAAGTAATCAATTTCTCAAGCTTGGAAAATGTGAGGGAAATAATACTAATTCAAGACCTATAAAAAATATCTTTTCCTTATCAGAAAAAACATCAAAAGTTTTACAGAATACTAAGCAACTTTCAAACATGACCAAGTTTAAGAATCTAACTGTAACCAACGATACAACATTCTATCAGATTCGTTATAATAAAGTCCTTAAAATGAATTGGCAGTTCGAGCAAACCAATACGAGATGAACTTAAAAATATTTTAATGGAGAACCTACAATTGTAAAAAACTAGATATAGAGTCCGAACACAAGACGTCGATTACATGTTACTGCCAAAAACTTCGAGGACTAAATTAAAAAATATACATTATTTATTTCCAGTGTAGTTGGTAGCAATCAAATTAACCTAACCTGGTTCTGGTCTACATTTCTTACAAATCAATTGAGTGTAAGCCAACATGTATACACATTTGCATTGTGTAGAAGCATTTTTGACCCAATTAATTAATGTAATATGCTGTCGCATGTCGTGATATTAAGTAGTCTCGTATTCGTTTGTTTTTATATTTTGTTATTTATGATTATTGACGTGACCTGTAAATCATCGACCTCGCGAATGAGCGAATGTTTACATGCATACCAGATTTAAATAAATTTGATAGCAAGTTGCAAGTAATTGCTCATTAAATTGTAACAATTATGGTAAAGTAACCACTGTTATCTAGTAACAGAGATTACGTACTGAATTAAGATATATCATTAAAATATAATTGGATTACTTTCTAATTGTTCTACTTGTAATCATGATTATGTTATGATTATAATTAGATTGTAATTTGGTCGTTATGCAATAACTAAAATCTCTAACGTAATTATCAATATTTTGATACAGAAGTTTTCTTTTCTAGATTATAATTGTAGTTATACGTACAACTAGTAGCTTCAGTTTTTAATATAAACTAGATGTACTTTGTTTTCCTTTTTTACTTGGATATATGTCTTAACTCCAGGAGGTTGTTCTTTTGTCTCATTTTAGACCACCTCTGGTGTTGACAGATTTGTATAACAATTCAACATTTTTTTTCCTTTAATTAGAAAAATTATTAGCGCAAGTTACAGTAATTCGCGTTAAATGTTTTTAGAGGTACATATGTGAATAAATGTGATATTTTAAGAACATTTTTTTACACGACAATCTCGATCTTGAAAACGGAGGTTTTAGACCATTTGTTCATTAAGGCTTTTGGTGTAATATCATCCAAAGTACAACCTCTGAAGTTACGACCTTAACTTAGAAAACACCCTGCAGCTATATTATAATTCACAGTAAAAAGTAACAGTTTAATTCAAGGTTGTTTATGAGTGAAATTATTTTGGTGTTGAATATAAAGTGAATTTAATATTTTAACAAGTAAAATAGTTTATCAACACAATTTTTAGTTAGAAGTGTCGCAGATTATAGGGGTTGATTTGCTTCGAGCGCTTTGCGCATAGGGCTTCGTGGTAATCTTTCCCCATCGTTCTTCAGCATTTGTATGGTGTCAGATGGAAGGAGTTGATCTAGCTCCATTTTTACCTGCGGTGCTGGAATGTTAGTCACCGGCTCCCCAATGAGGCGATTTCCAGTAGGTTCATCTGCCTCCTCCTTGTCGCTATCCGTAAAGGACTTCAAGACTGTATGACGGGGAACTTGTCGTTTTTCCTCCGTTGATGACAAGTGCTAGGCTGCTTTAAAAGATGCATCCACGCTCTAAGTTAAGTCCGGAGACAAACAGATGCACTGCACTTGTGGCTTTAGAGTTCTAGTTTTTTAGGGTTTCAACTGATCCTGTATAGATTTTTGCATTGATTTTATATCTTAGGATAATTAGCATTGCGAGTCTGCGACTCTGGTGTCTGTATCATTGTCGTTTGTGTGGGCTAGGCACTAAAAGTTATGATTTGAGGTCTTGAAGAGCATTTGCACTGCTCCTCGTGGGAAGGTTAGCGTATGGCAGCTTTAGAGCTATTGTCAATGGCACGTTAAGAGCTGGGTACCCCTGAGAGTCTTCGCCGTAGGACCTAGGTGAATACCTTGAAGAGCTTTGTGAGTTAAAGAGCTCGTTGGGTGATTTTTTTGAGAGAGAATCTAGTTAAGAAATACCTATTTAAATAAATACTTATTTGATTTAATTGTTTACTTTGGGCTAAATATACAATAATGTGTAAGCACATTTGAATATGAAATCTCAAGCAATTTTGAGCGTGTACAAACACTGGTCAGGCTGTCGTGTCCTGGTTATATTCTGTCATTGGAATAGGTCGATGTTAAGTCACAGGAAGAGGCATCTCCGTTGGTGGCTCTTTTGGGAGGTCCGATTTTGTGCGGCACCACTCCAACTGGCTCTGCCTTCCTCACCAAATCTGAACTTCTTGGCCTCTATTGATTTGTAATAGTTATTGCATTTCCGCCAGGTTTTAATATTGTAGAATTCGGAGAATTTTAGATCTCCGAAATTCGAGCCCCGAACGGCTTCGTCGCCCTTATTTCGCGTCGTTAGGGTTGTTGGCTGCTGCAGCGGCGCGTGTTTAGCTGTTTGGAGCGGTTTTTTGACGTCCCGCGCCACGTCGTCTCGTTATCGCTAGCTACAGCATCAATCTGTGGCGGTGTCAGCCGCTAGGCATGGAGCGATTTGGGGCTGGTTGGGGCGGTTTTCAGCGCGACGGCGGAATTTTAGAAAGTGTGGTGAAAATTTCCATTCTCGTGCCGCGTGGGCTGGATCGCCGCGTTGGGGTTTCTGGGTCCTTCGGGACATCGTTCTAGGTTCTCGCTACTGTCGATTTGACATGGGGTGGTTTTTTCCGGCTTCGAGGTCCCGATTGGAAAGCGTGGTGAATTTTCGAAACTCGAAAGTGAATGAGAGTTAGCTGTGTAAAAGTCACTCCATTCGTGAAAATTACGCTTTTCAACACAAAATTGGGTACCGATGTTCAGTTTGGACTCTGTTGTCAGACAACAAATACGTTTACTTAGTTGTAATTAAGAATTAATTTTAGTTGTTATTAGGCCTAATATAGTTTAGCAAGTTATGTCAAAAGTTATTGAGTGTTATCAATATAAGATTTATTTAGCTAACAAATAGTTGGATGAACATTATTGAACGAATAGTATTGTTATTTCAATACAGTTAGTTATTAACAAAAAATTGAGTTGATTTTGAGAGAAAATTTACTCAATTTTTTTACTCGACATTTTATATCTTGTATAAAACTTTAGATGAAATAAAAAGTGTTTTTTAATTATGACAGCATGTATCCTACTCGTAAGATTCATTAACAATTACAAGAAATCGTTCCTTGCCGTTCTTGGTAAATGTTTCTTTTATTCATTACCGTTCGCGGTAACTAAGGTGCGTGTAATCAGGATAATCACTGACTGCTTTAATAAAGAAAAATGAGTTAATTTACGTTATTATCCATAAAAATATGTTTAAAAGTTGATAAGTCATGTACTTTATGTCAAACTTAATTATAGCCTTTATGAAAATTATGCAAAACTAATCTTACATCTTATAATTTAAATGGATATTATTACATGATTAATGTAAAATAACTTCATTGAATAAACAACGATATGAGAATTTGTTCATTTATCTTTAATAGAATCTCCGGATCTCATGCTTTTTCGAGTAATTTAATTATAGAATAGGATTTACATTATATACGGCTAGTTACGCCTACTTTATTAAAATGTATGTGTTCCAGTTTACAGTAATCAAAAGCTCGTTTTTAATGAATTCTAAGAAGGGCCATTAGCAGTTTAAGTTCACAAGGCTAGTTCAAAGGAATTAGAAAGAAATTTAATGAAACATAATGATATATCTTATTTTTATTATTGATTCTTTCTTTGTTTATTTTAACACCTGTGAAAAAGTTTAAAAATCAATCAAACCAAACCTTGCGTCAATTGGAAGGAAAGCAAAATAAGAAAATGTATGCGGCAATGGTTTTTTGTGTTTTTAATGTGTTTTGTGTTTTCAAAACGGATGTTTTTGTTTAAATAAATATATGTATAGAGGTACCATATTGCATGTATTTTATTGCTTACTACTTTCTTCTTTCAATATTTGCAGTTTTTTTCATCGTTTAATAAAGTAATTGCAGTATTATTGTTTTTTTTTAATATTTGCAGACCAAGAAGTCTGTCTAACAAATATTTATTGCATTTACAAAGCAGGTATATTATAAATGCAGTTTTATGTGTATTAAATATCATTATTTGGGTGCGTATTTGAGAAAAAAGATTCGTAAAAAAACTTTTATAGGTGCAAATTTTGAATGAAACAGTAAATAACAAATTATAAACGCTGACTTTTATTTGAATGTCAGTTTTGAAAACATAAATTGCTGCTTGTTAAATTTCGCAGAGTGTAAAATGTTGCATTTATCTTGAATTGCATATCTTCGAATTAGAAATAATGAGACTTGTTCTCAATGACTTTTACATCTGCAATAACTTCAAACTTTGCAAAAATTTATGAAGACTACGCAATCTAAGATCATTTTAATTAGAAGTCACGTTTGAATTTATGTTCAAATATATCGTAGAACAGGAGAATGACCTAAGGACACATTAATGAAAGTGTTATTTTATGAAATATTATGTATACGCACCTGGTGATTTTTTTAAGACGAGGTATATAATAATAAATTGGAAGATATTTTATGTCTATGGAGTTTTAGGTGTAAATATAACATGATTCATTTCTTATGTTTCCCTTAATCTTGTGTTCATCATCATGATAAGTAATGGTAGGAACACTTTAAGAAATAACATTGCATTAAATTAATTTTATTAATAATATTAAGGTGGTCTACCATTTGTGTCATCCCTTATCTTCTTTGTTGTGTTACGAAGTAGGAAGTAAGTATAAGAATAAAAATTTCAGAAAAAGTTGTATAATACATGACACCGAATTGCAAATTTTTAGACCTAACAAAAGTGTTTTTAATGGAACTCCCTGTATAGTTTTACACACTTGAACCGAGGAATCTTTTACGATTACAGTAATATGGGCTTGATGGATCTGTATTTAATAGTTAAGACGACATGGATAAAAGAATGTGCCTAAGCCTAATCTGCTAGAAAGAGATTTATTAGTACTTACTTCCTTAGCAACTAAGTCTCAGTGTAACGTATTACTCTTATGGCATACCTGCTCATCTAGTTTTAGAGGTACACTCATCAAGTATATTATTATATCGTCTATCCAAATATGAGTTGTATAAATAAAAGGTCTCCCAAATTTCACGCCAGAAGTAATTTTGATTTCATTAAAAATTGTAAATTTTTTATTGATTGATAAAGTATACATTATTTGGATATGTATGGAATAGCATATCGGGTAAATGGCCTCCACGGCTTTGCTGGCAGATACGCACTCTTTTGTCGAAATTTTTCATGACCGTTTTGCATAAATGCGGCTAAATTTCGTTGATACATCGTCCAATTTCCTCTTTCACAGTTTGGGTGGTCGTGGACTTAGGAATAAAACTTAGACTATAAAAAAACCCAAAGACAAAAGTCCAACGACGTTAGATCTCATGATATGGGCGGCCAATTCTAATCACCAAAACGGGAAATTACACGAAATTACTGTATGACATGTGGCACCGTCTTGTTGAAACCACATGTCAACTACATCTATATTTTGCAATTTAGGTACAAAAAAAACTGAATTATCATCTCGCGATAGCAGCACCATTAACTGTTATTGCCCGACCAGCTGCATTTTCGTAGAAGAATAGTTCCATGATACCTCCAGCCCAAATCCGAATCACACAGTGACACGTTGTGGATGCATTTGTTTCTCAGCAATCACTAATGGTTTTTCTGAAACCCAAATTCGACAATTTTTTCGATTACCGAGGATGAAAATGAGCCTCATCGCTGAAGATTTTGTTCGAAAAATAAGCATCCACTTGTTGTTTCATTCAACGCACTCTGTTCGCTCTGCGCGGTCAGTAGGCTTCAGTTCTTGTGTCAATTGAACTTTGTAAACATGAAGATGCCTTTCGTGAGAGTACGTTGTAGAAACCTTCTCGAAATTTTTGACCACGATGCCGAATTGATGTTGTTGGACTTTCAGCAACACTCTCACGAATTACTTCGATGTTTTGTGTAGAACGACTTGTTGAAGGACATATCAGATCACTAATTGATCCAGTGGCTCTGAATTTTTCAATTAATCTTTTTACAGTTGATGAAGTTAAATTACTATTCCGACCATAGTTTGTACAAATATTGCGAACTGTAGCTGCTAAATTTTCATTATTTTCAAAATATTGTTCAACAATGAAAACGCGTTGTTCTTTCTTGTAGTGCTCTATTATTAATAACCCTGAACTGTCAGCTGTCACGTTGTCTTTTTTTAACGTTGGCAACATTTGTTCGCAGAAATAGCACAGAATTCAAATCTTGTGTGAATTTTGTCACACCCGATATACAGGGTGTCGCGCTTAAATGTGATACAAGCCTGCAACTACTTTATTTTTAACCGATTTTAAAAATTTCGTTTTTAGAATGTAGAGAAAAAAAACTCTAACTGTGATACTACTGTCTTTATTAACGCAATCCACGGTCAACTAGGACGCGTGCTTTGACGTCAAAACAGCTAATTGGTATTAGCGATATTGTTTCCAAAAAGCAGATTACGTATTCTCATTCAGCATCCCTTAAAACGTCTTATCACCAAATTCGATACATCTTCAGGCGAGCACTCCATAATGTCGCGCTTAAATGTGATACAAACCTGTAACTTCTTTATTTTTTGGCCGACTTAAAAATTTTTTTTTTAGAATGTAGGGCAAAAAACTCTGTCTAACTGTGATACTGCTCTTTTTATTACGGCCAACTAGGATTTCATGGAGAGCTCGCCTGAAGATGTATCGAATTTGATGAAACTTGGTAATAAGACGTTTTAAGGGATGCTGAATGTGAATACGTAATCTGTTTTTTTGGAAAAAAATCGCTAATACCAATTAGCTGTTTTGACGTAAAAAAACGCATCCTAGTTGGCCGTGTATTGCATTAATAAAAACAGCAGTATAACAGTTAGATGGATTTTTTTTACCCTACATTCTAAAAAAAAAATTTGAAATCGGTCAAAAAATAAAGACGTTACAGGCATTTAAGCGCGACACCCTGTATTATAAGGTACATATCTCTTTAAAAAAAATTAACATTAGGGTGATATCTTTGACGAAACTTAATTGTTTCTTTAATATAGATATTAAAAAAATTAAGAAGTTTCCTACAACTTTCATTCCTACACATTTTTTTTTTTGATATCGCAAGAAATTACGAGGGGTGACACTGACGAGAGTCGCCCAGTACAGATTTGTGTTCAAGGTTAATTAATTAGAAGAAAGTCAATTTTAGTTTCATTTACTCACGTCTTTCGTGTCAGATTTCGTGCTGCCCTCAAGGATAGTGCAGTGATATCGATTTAGGCCAAAGCTTGGGTGTAACTTTTCGCTCAAGATTTCTCTCTTTGACCAGTCATGGTTAACCTATAACATCCAAACATAACTCAGTCAGTAAGAGAGTTTTCTATGGTTCAAACTCTTTATGAATATATATGTCTATGAATATATTTTCTGTAAATTTAAACTTATAAATTAGCTACATCAGCTAGCATAATGAAAAATTGACGCTCATTCTCCAATTTTTTATTCAGTGAGTTTAAAAAAATCGATGACTAAATATAGGCAGTCTTAAGAAAAAGCATTAAACTATTTTTGAAAAGTTCATACTTAGCGAGAAGTCACTGATGTTGTATAAGTTACTGTCTGTAATACAATTGTCTTATTCTAATAAAATTATGTGTTGTTCTAATAAAAAATTGTTCTAACAAAATTATAGACGTATCGAAAATAGTGAAATAGAAAAATATTGTGAGAATCGGTTCTTTATATTATATGTACCTATACATTATGATTATATTCAACTTTTCTGATAATTGCAGCAGTAGCGACCCGTGGCCTTTTTTACTGGATGTGCTACAAGGGAGTTTTTAACAGACGAACATTTTTCTTTAGTGTCCTCCCTCCCAAACAAAAACTATTAAAACAGCAGTGTCAGTGACATCTTAACATTAGTCGTATTATAAACAATTTAAAAACCGTTTTTAACCTACTTCACAATAATCTAGATTGCAGTGCTAATCAGCAATTTCTATTTTCAAATTCCTAGAACAAATTCCAGACATAATGTTACATTTTATTGTAGAGCGATTAACACAAAGAAATTGCTGCATTATTAACGTGTTTATTAAGTGCTTTGTGAAGTTCTGACTTAAATTTGCTAATCGCCAAAAAAATACAAGGGTCTTCAGACTGTTTGGATTCATAATGTCCTCGCAGAGCAAGTTCAAAAGCTCCACAAAACACCACGATACACACGGCAAAAGCATTTTTTTTCGGAACAGCCACAAATCGAGTGGTTTCGGAAATGTATATCCTTATTAAACTCTATGTTTTTCCACGACTCTGTCCAGCACCTTTAATATTTAAATCCTTCACATTTTCTCAAATTGCATAATACAGATGATGCCAGTGTTTCAAACATTGCCATGTAAGCTATCGTTAGACGAAAATTGCATCAAACTAGACATATTAAAGTAGACGTAAAATTAGTACGAACTTAGTTGATTTGAAATAAACGACCACAGTAAAAACTTTAAAAAATTTGTAACTGTCTTTTCTCATGATAATAAATATTGTTATTGGTATAAGAATCTAAGCGTACAAAAAACAATTTTTTTTAAATAATTTTATATAAATCCACAGATAGAGTTTGTAGATACATGTCGATATGATCTGATATGTCCACATGGATATGTTCACATTTACATCTATGCTTTTGATCATTTGAATCGTCCTTTCCTCCTCTACACGATTATGTTTTATTTTTAAAGTAATTTATTATTATTGGTAAATTGTTGATTTTTTGTGAAAATTAATTATAATTCGAATTATAATTCTGCATTTAAGCAAAAAAAAATTCAAATTAATTGACTGGTTGCTTAAATTTCCAATTTCAGTACGTAGTGCTGTCTGTTTTAAGTTGTTTAGTTGTTCATAAATAGAAGAATAGTTTTTGAAAACAACTGTACGATGCCTTTGATCAACACATACTTTGGCACTTCGTCGGTTAAAATAAGTGGTAAGTATTAATTAATTAAATCCTACTCATTTGGTTGCTTATTTCCTTTCTCTTGTATTAAGAGTCCTTAATATATATTTCTTAATGCAATAATTGATTTCTGAAAAACATACATCCACATTTAAACATCTTTATAATTGAACTGAATTGGCAGTTATTCCAGATAATAAGTTGGCATTGTATCTTTTTATGTCATTGTGAAGATTGAAGTCTTGCTATACGTTTAATTAGTTGTTTCAAACAAGTGTTTCTTGGAACATGTGAGTATTCAGCGCATGTATTTAGCAACAACGAATTTAATATAGTCAGGTTACATTTCTTCAATGCAAAAATTTAAATGACATACATTTTTCGTGTCTCCCCACATTAACAAAGATTAAAGATTAGTAGGTAGGTATATGTCATAACCTATTTTACATTTAACTATTGAATGATTTGTTCAATAAGTCAATGAAGAAATTGTTACAATTCAGTACATTTATGGTAACATTTTTCAGTTACACTTAAAATTTTTCATCAAAACGGCTTTATTTCAGGGCGTTCAACTATAACTAATTTATTATTTTTTACATAATATGTGACTGAAGTTCTTCATTCTGGCGGACAGATTAATGTTAGGTATACACACAGATTATTCTTAATCGCTCGATCGCATTGGCTTGTTATAAACAAATCATAAACTTTTTAAATCTACAATAAACCATAATCTTACCTTAATGGTAGGTACCAATTTGTATACTGTCATGGCTTACCGATAGTGAAATTGTTGTTCTTTAGGGGTGCCTCAAGGCTCTGTGTTACGACCATTGTTTGTTAATTTTTATTGATATGAATTAATTTTCTTGATATTACGTCTAAATTATGGTGATAATTTAAAATTATTCACTTTAATTTGCAGTAATAATAACATCAATGTCCTGGTGTGAAATAAATCAACTTCCATTTATTATAAGCAAGTCCCACATGAGTTTTAGTAAACATCATAATCCCTTAATATTAAATTATCTTAACAACCATAGAATAGAACAGTGTGACAAACTGAAACATCTTGGTGTCATTTTCTATTTTGAATCCTCTTTTCGAGAATCTGTACCGGAATTAGCTATTGCTATTTTACAAAATTGTAAAGGGATTTCTGATGTAAAGACATTACTCTTATTATTTAACACTTATATGTTCGATCCAAATTAGAATATGCTTCGGCTATCTGAAATCCAGCATCGCATATAAATGATGTTAAGATATTCAGAGAAGACGTAAATAAATTTATATTTCATATGTTTACCCACCTATAGGTTTTCTTCAAAGGCCTCGTCTTAAATAATTCAAATATCGAAAATAGAAGAAAATATCAGTCACGTGTGGACTTGAACAAATTAATAAATAATAAAATTGGCTGCCTACCTACATTACAAAGGATACAATTTTATGTTCCGTCGCTTCATATTCCAACTACTAATTTATTTTACTTTAATATTCTCCCTTGAATTGTATGTTCCTATGTTATTATTCAAATTCCTTTCTGACCACAAGTGCCCCTTTAATAAGGCTCATATATCGCTTTCGTATGTGTAAATAGAAATGGTATGAGTAATGATTCACAGTCAAAAATATCATAGCGAAAATTCAAAGTTATCTATGAACGAAATAACTTTGAATTTTGAATGAACTTTTAACAAAAAATCATCATCAAGTCGGCATACTAATTTGAAATGGAAGTTTATAAAAAATATTTAAAACTCCATGTTCAGATATTTAAAAAAATATATCCTCATATTCCTACCTATGAAGAAGTTCCATAAAAATTAAAGTGTGTTTTAAATAAAGGGTGATTCACAATTTATTCAAAAAAATTTGGAAATAGATGCGTCATGAAAAATGCAGTTAATATCGTACAACATTTTTTTATAAAATCCTTATGGTTTCCGAGAAAAAAATTATTGAAGTTGAACTATTTACAACCCTCTTATGGCTGGATTACTTACTGTAGTCTATAGCGTCATTTGCGTTGTGTGCTGTACGCAATGCGCTCTCTCTCCACGTAGCCCCCGGTGATTGCGGATAGTGTTTACATTAGAGTCTCTTGTACATTCAATTTTTTTTATAAGTTCTGAATCACTATGCATAATGACAGTTGTACGATTGGTGTGTGGAGTTGTAGTTTTCTACTGAAAAGCAAAACTCAAAAAATGATAGCATGATGCATAAATACATATCGTTTTAGATTTTCATATCAAGTATACTATTAAAAAACAATTGTTTAAGATTTATAGCCATTTTGATACGTCAGTTATAGCTTATTGAATATGTCTTACGGTTTTGTGTTCATTATTATATGAAGAAAAGGGAGTGTCAGGTGTAAAAAATTACATTTCCGACATATACTTTCATTTGAGTTAATTAATATAAGTAAAGGAAGTCACTACTAGAAGCAATTGTACCGCTTACAAGAACAGCGGTATCGAAGAATGTACGACACAAAGACGATTTTCCTTTTCAATGATGGCCGCTGTGATGTAAACGATCCTTAATGTTTCCGAAAATCGACATACTTAGAAATTGTGTAAAATATGTATAACGCATTTGCAAGTTGTATTTTATTAAGTTTGATTCTACAATAACATTTAAGTACATACTTCAGTATTAAATTTCTGTGATATAGCGAACGGGGTTGTTTGAAGTTACACTGATGTACTCAGAATGAAAATTAAGAAAAAAAATGTAAAAAATCAGTTTTTAGTACGGAATTTGAGAAAACAAACTCATGGTACGTATTTCTATAGGTCAAAGAGTAGCCTCCTAATAAGTATGACCTCCATTCAAAATTACACCCTTTACATGTCAATAGTTTTTTTCTTAGAGTATTTAGATTAAAGCAGCTTACGTTGATTTCTTTTAGCTTACTCTTGTAGGAAATTGTAGTTCTAAAAATACCTATTTCCCTTGACAAACTGTTCAGCTAGCATATTTATTTTTTCCCAGTTATTAGACAAACAAGGAGGTAACATCTATTGTTCGCAATATTACTATTGAAGTTATTTCTCGAGACCGATAGCCAATAACCAATTTCCTCGAAATATAAGCAAACACATAAACGACTGCTTAATTGAATTTAACTGGCAGTTATTCCACATAATAAGATAATGACGTATCATTTCATGCCATTGTGCAGATTGAGGCGGTGATACTTACATATGAAGTTTAATTTCAAGTTAATGTTGCAGCGTGAGAGTGGTTCTTGGAACATATAGACATACAATCCGTTCAACAGTAATAATTAGTAATTATCTGGCAAAACAGACCAGCAGCTCTCTATCGGACTATATATGGCTACAAAGTTTCAAGTCATAGATGTACTTAGATTAATTAACTGCTTATTATCAAACTGTAATGCTGATCGGGCGGCAGGATGGTAGATTGGGCCTCTATTTGTACCAAGCGGTTGTAGTATGTCTTCAGAAACAGATTGGCTTGTATGAATAAACATGGATCACTTGCTCAAAGTATAGTTTATTATTTTATATTGTTATTATACGAAAAAATAAGGGCAGGGCAGAGAAAAATCTGTTATGCGCAAAAATACGGAATATATCTTATCCTTAAAAATACATAAATACAATAGATTACAATGATGTATAGTGAAACAGAAACAAAAACGAAAAGCAAAAATATGTATATTTAAAAATGATGTAAGTACATATCTTTTTGAAATCCTTCACAAAATTAATTTTAACACTAATATGAAAAACACTGATCACGAAGCGATCGTACTAATTTTTAAAAGAGTTAAGTGATGTAGAGGTTACTTTATTATCAGGTAGGGAGTTCAATTGATGAAAAGTCCTGTTAGAAACAGTTGTATTATATTTTTCAAGATGCAGTATTAGAAAGACATCTAAGACGACTTCACTGAAGACAAATAAGTACGACATGTTGGCAGAAAAAAGATTGTAGGTAAGTAATGCGGAACATTTGATCACCTCCTTTGGGTATGTCGGAAAGAAATTTATACGACGATTTATACGAAATTTATACAGGCTGGAATCATCTCCGTCGTACTCCTTTGAAAACTTTCCAACGCCATAATATCACTGTAATCACCCAAAATAGGTGATCAAGATTTCTACGATACGTCAAAGAAAATATACTCCGACGATGCAGGAATAGAAGAAAAACCAATCGATATATGAAAGATGCCCATAAAAATTTGTATAGTTTTGAACCCCAAAGTGAAGAATTTGATTGGGTTAGAGGAGCAGGGAGAAAGATTTTACCAAGAAGGAAATGGAGCATCGGTACTAAGGCAGATGGGATATAGGTAAACATGTTAGTCGATTACTCCTGATCGTTAAAATGAGATTTACTATTAAAATCGCAGATATTTTAACAGTTCGATATCACAAAAGTGAGTAAGTAATGATATAGTGATTTCATGTGATTCATCAAGGTCAAAAACCACTTGTCTTGAAAAACTGTTTTCAATCGACATGGACTCACTGTGAAAATTAACGTACATGAAGCATTAATGGACACATGGTTTAAAGCTTACTTAATTAGGCTTATTGATACTAGAATTTTATCATGTCAAAATAATTAATTCGGGAGTCACGGGCTCAGAGTTAAAACTTTTTCTTTAATATTATTTGTTACTCAAATTTTAATACGCATAAATACTTAACTTGAATGTTTTGAGTTTAGAACTTTAAAGTATTTAGTAGACCTGATCGGGTCAAACGGACATAGGATTCGAATTTAACGACCCCAAAAACGTATAGATATGTAGGTTTAGTATGCTGGCAATTGATTCTCTCTGATTTGACCTTGAACCTACCTTAACTCAGAGCTAATCGGGTCAAACCGACACCGGATTCGGATTCAGCGACCCCAAAAACTTATGGATACCATGGGCTTCTCTTTCGGACATCCCACTTTTTTTTTTGACGCTGTGTTCTGTACGCAAGATTAAAAAATTAAAATTTAACACTCGCATATAAAGTTGACGATACTTACCTATTTCAAAATATTGATTAAAAGTTTTTCCAAAAAAGATTTAATTTATAGTTACTAGAATTTAGATGAAACATTTATGAAATGAAAGATACATTGAATTGATGGAACTCACAGTACTGGGATGCAAAGCTGACAAGTGGTGAGGTGTTAAAAGATACCTACTATCAGTAAAAAAATAGAATTTTAGAAAGTGTATTTAATTTCAAATGTTATTTCTAGAGAAAATGATACCTAACTTTATTCGAAAAATGAGCCATTTAAGGAAAAAGCAGGCAGTCATATACGTACAGGAAATTTTTGTCAAATATACAATTTTAAATATACTATGCTCATCCCAAGGTTCAAAGAAACATTATTGGTACAGATTTCTCTGATAATTATAAAAAATTGTAAGTACCACCATTTTTTTAGGGCTTGATATTTACCCTGTATATAAGATTATATTTCTAACAATAAAATTCCTACATATTTTTTTGTGAAAAGAATAGTTTAGGATTTTTTTAGATTAATTTAACAAATTTAATTATCGAATATGGTGATTTTTTTCTTAGAAATAACAATAGCAATTAAATTCACTTTAAAAAAAGTGTATATTATTATTAGTTCTCGCATTTTTTTTACTCTATTTGAAAGATATATGATGTGCTAATTCAAATTATTTTTTAAAAATGTTATTAAATGAAGGTTTTTCGAATTAGGTACGCAAGAAATATCTAACTCCACAAACAAAACTCCTAACTGCTGATATTGGAAAACAACTACTCTATAGACAATATCACTAACATATAATTATACCACGGCAATTCCTAGTAAACAACAGGAAACAAATCAAAAATAAAAACTAAAAATGATGTGTCTAAATATAACTAATACAAAAACACATACCTGAATAACGAAAATGGTTAAATAATGTAAGTTATTCACAGAAATATCCTGCATTATCGCTGTCCTATTATCACCCTTGACAAATACTAATCACGTAAAAAACAGCTATTACAAAGAAATATTTTTGCTTCGGTATTTCACTTGGGTTTCTGGAATCTGGAATTTGGAATTTTAGAGAGTGTAGCTTAAAAAGCTACAGCACTTAGGCCCCATTGGGCCTCTGTACTTCCTCCCTGTGGAGATCAATCCACTTGAGCCGCTAACCAATCTATTAAAGAGGTGGTGACATTGCTAAGGGGGATCTTTCTAATATAGGTCATAGAAGGCCAGTGAAGACGTTAATTACATCTTCGCGGGTGGTCTCCTCCTGTTTCCTGATGAATATGATGTAGGGTCTGTCGAACGTAAACCGGGAAGAAACCCTGTCAGTGTATGCCTGCAGAAGGGGAATCTTCCTGACGACCCCATTCCATAGGCGACTCCTAACTTCTCCTCATCCTACATCCGGTTTGAAACCAACGTTCTTGAGACGAAGCATGGCATGGTCAAGGCCACTTCTTTTAGACAGATATCCAGAGGTGGTGGCAGCATTACTTCCATTGTTGTGGTGGGTGTTGTTCACATAGGTCCAGTAATGCTCAGACAGGCAATCCTTTGTACCTGGCTGAGCTTTTGTTGACCAAATGATAAACCCGTAGACTAACGTTGGTCTCACAATCACAGTGTCTACCCACATAACCACTTTATTGACCTCAGTTTTCTCTTCCTCGTGAAGAGAACCATTTCCGTCTTCCTGGAGTTGACTAACAGAGACACACCATTTTCATTTTGGATTGTTTCAACATGTAGCTTTCCTTCTCGCATGGAAAAATAAATATTAACAGAAAAAACATAGCTACATAAATAAAAAACTTTCAGAAAAAAACTTACATTTTGACACGACAGTGTCAAAAGCTTTAGACAAGATTAGGACCATTGTAATTGTTTTTATTTTGCTTAAAACCTATTCATTTTATATTTTAGTAAAATTTGTGGTAAAAATAAAGTCTGTGTTTATGTTTAGCAGAGTAAGAGAAAATTATACCACATTATTTTATAGCAGCGTCCATGTGTGATAGTTTTAATAATTACTTATTTATGTATAGCTTTACACAAATTTAACACAATCAAAATGCTCAATATTTTCAAGAAGGGTAAGTCTATAAATTTTCAACTTAATTCACATTACCAACAATTAAGTCGTACGTTAATATCCTCTTAAACATTCCATTAAAGCGCATTGTAGAAAAAAATCTGCGGTACATCTTTATATGTTTTCTTAAAAAAGAACTATTAGCGCTGAGAAACGTCTTTGTCTCTAATTGATCTAAATATCTCGACTTTCGCAAGAAAAACAAGCCATGCCGCAACAATACAGTTACGCAATTTAAAAAATATGCGGGACAAGCAGGCTCTCCTTCATCATCTTTCGAGTTAATAAAAAAATATATACGCTACCACGTTAAAAATGTAAAAAAACTCACCTGGAACAATTTGAGGTAATAGCATAATAACAGTTACAAGGACTGTATAATGAATATTGGGTTTGGCAATTACTAAAATGGTCCAATTTAGTGCCTTTCTTGTCATCTACCAATATTCATTTAGAATATTTTAATGAACACCTAGGTGTTGCAAAAGCGATGAGACCGGCTACTCTAAAATTATGCCCTAATGAAAAATTGTAGCTCTTCACGGCGTATATTGTTAACTTCAGTTTAATCTGTAAGATATTTTTGGAAGATAATTCACCAATTTTGGTTGACGGTACCATAGCTATATATTAAAGCATATTGAACATGAGATTATTCCATTCTAGTGGATTACTATGTATAAGAAGTAATACATGGAAAGTAGGGTTAACATATGTAGTAAAAAGGAAGTAATAAGGATATGATTAAGTTAACAGGTTTCTTTGTTAATAAGAGGCAAATTAATACAGGGTCCCCATGGTTCATCGGCCGTTACACGAGAGGGATAAAGTAAGTCATAGAAATCCGTGCGATAGAGAAAGATGGCTATAATGAAGGCGTCTAATAGTCACTGCCCATTTCGCCCTTCCACAAATAAGATCCACTTCTTGGGCGGTGACTATTAGACGCCTTCATTATAGCCATCTTTCTCTATCGCATGGATTTCTGTGACTTTCTTTATCGCTCTCACGTAACGGCCGATGAACCATGGGGACTTTCCGACCCTGTATAGTGTTCTGTAATCATATAAGATCTCAATTTACAGAGAAATCTTAATCTTGTTTTACTATAAAATAATACTTTAGTACAATTTTCAAGGCGCTCTTCTATATAAACATTGTATATTTTTGTTTTTCGCTTTAATTCATGTTTATTTATTCTTAGTGTTGTAATTCTTATCTCCTTGCAACTGAAGCCCATTGCTGAATGGGTCCAAGTCTTACTGCTGCAAGACTATCCTGCTCGCCTACAATTTTACCACTGGATTTTGCAAAACATTGAATAAAATATTGAGTTTACCGCTGGCACATTGTTTACCGACGAAGCTAATTTTTCCAGAGAGGCTATAATGAACTTCCACAATAAACACGTTTGGTCTGATAAAAACCCTCATGCCATAATGGAATCTGGATTTCAAAATCAGTTTTCTTTGAATGTATGGGTGGGTATTATTAGAAATTTTCTAGTTGCGCCTTACTTTTTACCAAGAACTTTAACCAGCGCCTCCTACAGACATTTTCTTGAAAACGTTTTACGTGAACTACTTGACAAGGTTCCCTATGCGCTAATTAAAAAAAAAAGATTCGTTAATAACGTGATTGGATAAGGCACTCAAGAACCAGGTCAACCTTGGCCACCCAGATCACCTGATATGAACCCTAATGATTTTTTTTTGTTTGGGGACATCTCAACACATTAGTTTACAAGGTTCACGTTGAATCTGAGGAGCACTTACGCCAACAAATTATAATTAGTTGTGATGTGATAAGGGCTAGGTATTCCTGGAATTTTTGCATGTGTTCGAGCTCCAACATTTGTTTTAATAAATCATATTAAAGTAATTCCATTGTTAATTAATTATTATTACTATCGTTATTATTTTAAGTAATATAATGAGTACCTATTGTCAAAATGCACTTGATGCAAATAAATCAATTTTGTTGTTAATCAGTTTAGAATACAAAAAAGTGTAAAGACATAAAAAGTGAAGATAATACAGTGGCGCATATGATGACCTATTATATTTCTAATATTATGCAGGGTGATATTTTTTTTTGGCAAACCTCCGCCACTGGTACGTTTCTAAAGCTGATAATTTTTTGTTTCATACCTACTGTCGTACTAAATATGCACACAGAATTTGGTTAAATTATTTCAAGCGGTTTAGAAATTAAAAATTAAAAAGCATTTTTTTAAAATTTTTGTCACGCTGTATCTGGACAATAGCTGTCCTAAAACTCCACATTTATATAACAAAAAAACTTATTTTTGACCCCAGAATACGCCCCTGGATTTTTGACCTTTATGTAATAAACACCCTGTATATAAAATTATTTGTTCTACTCATATGAAAGCCTTCTTCAAGATTCATATTATTTTCATGTTCGATTTCTAATATTTTCCGTCTCACTCACTAGATTGTAATAGTATATTAAACAACAAGGTTTGAAAACGACTCTTTGCAAACGAGCGAGACATACAAGTCGAGCGAGTGTGCAAAGAGGTTTTCAGACGAGTTTTTTACGATACTTTTTATACGACTGCAAACAGAGACCACAAAAATCTAATTTTAATTTAAATCGTTTTTATTACTAAAATTGCCAACGCATTAACAAAATAAATTAAATACAACTTTTAATTTAACTCGTTTTATTTAGAATAGAAAATTGCTAACGCATTAACAAAAGAAACTAATATTTAATATTTATGGTAACATTTGAACATTCCTTCAAGGTTACGCTGGGAAAAGCAGTATTATTGTGCACCTTGTTTTCGGCGTAATAGAGAATATTTTTGGTATCGTGTTTTTAGTGCAGTTTTTCAGCGTGCGGTCGTTGTTTTCTTGTTGTATTCCAGTAGACGATCGTTGTTCTGGTTCTGTGGCAGCAGAAGACACTGAAGACTCTATCTTTTTCGAAACTTCCATTTTATTTCTCAAACAGTCATCAACGTAGCCTTCGGCAACTGTAGTGGATTTCCACCCTCCATGGCGATTGAGGGCAAGCAGATTTGAGCCAGAATTGACTAAAATTGTGGCCGATGAACGCCGAAAACAATGTCCCGTGTAACTTTCTGGATTCTCTAGCATCAAAAACTTGGCGATTTCCCTAGCCATGTTTCCAATTTTGTTGATGGCAACGTTTTGGCTTGAATATTTTCCGTTTTGATAGTTTAAAAAAAACCTGCCTGTCCTTCAGATTAGGAGGACGAAGAGCGCAGTACTTTTTTAAAATAGTGTAAAGGTTTCCTGTAATTGTAAAACACCTTGGTACCTTTGTTTTTGTATTCTTCAATTTAATCAGCATAGCACTGCCGAAATCTTTGGTGTCTTCTATTTTGAGATAACATAATTCCTCCCTTTGACATGCCCCAGATAGTCCAACTGCCACCACCGCCTTAATAAGTAAATATTTGTCGTCTGATGCTTTCGTAAAAAACCTGCAAAAATCATCTTCTGTGAGGATTAGGGACTTCTTTGGGACGTAGTTTTCGGATTTTCGTTTGATTAGCGCTTGCAACTTTTTATAGCTTCCAAGATCTATGTTGTGATTGGCACTTAACGTTGACTTGAGCATCGAAAAAATCGTCCACAACGTCGAAGATTTATATTTCTTAGATAGTTCTTCAAAATACACCATTACTGCGTTTTCTGAGAAAGTTTGGACATTTTTGGCTAGTCGCCAGTCCATAAATCGGCTTAACTCAGCTTCATACCTGCTTCTGGATTTTGTGGGCAGCAGTTCCGAACATATTTCGCTTGCTTTCTGTAAAATCTCTTCCGAATCACACATTTTCACACCAAAACTTCTAATCAACAAAATAAAGGAGCCGTGACGGTTGTTAAGAAACTCAGCTAACTTGAAACATTGCATAATTTGGGTGACAACATCAAACAAAAATCACAATCTGGAGACGCGTGTGCAAAGATGACATAACCGTGTGCAAAATGTTTAGCACACGGTGTGTGCAAAATACCGTTTTCAGAGCGTGTTTTCCGTGCGCAAAACCTCCTTTTGCAAGGCAGTCGTATAAAAAATTTTTAAAATTGCCTATTTACACAAAATATTACGACCAATCACAATTTGTATCCTATTAAACATAGTAAGTTGGTTTCATTGACTCTCAGTCCTTACGATGACAAGTGGAGAACAAATTATGTACTTGTCAACATATACCTACGGTTCCTTGGTGGTGCAATATCCAAAAAGTAGCGACTTGTTTGGTCACATCCATGGGACTGTGAGTAGATATACATCGGGTATAGTAAAGGTTGATATCACTTGTCTTTATACTGTTTGGAATAGCTGATTTAGAAAATTAATTGCAATACGAACTTGGTAAAAACACGAAAATCATTCAAAACGTATTTTTTGCAGTTGACAAGATTCTGCAAAATATAGTGGCTTTAAAACAATGTATCCGTATTACAGTTGTAGTATATTTTGTGGAACAGTTTTAATATAAGAAATGGTTTTTCTATATTTAGTTCCACCTTTTTAATTTTGGCATTCTGTTTTTAGGTAGAGTAGAATAAAATGTAATGTAAAAATTTTAGGGTTATTAAGATGATTTATATGATATTGCTGCTCCGAATTCATTAAGTAATATTTATTTATTACCATTGTTACAATTTTTTAAATATTTAAAGTTATGGTGGAGGAGCCGGTGATCTAGATTTATCTATACATTCACCATTTTCTTCGTAAGCTATTTAAGTCTTACTAAATTATCCGAGTCAAGCGGACGGTCGTCTTCTATTCACCTTTCAGAATGCGAGCCTGAGAAGCATCAAGTTTGCTACAAACAAATGGCTGCTAACTAAAGTGTGTAAACGGGTAATCACGCATAATGACTTATAATACCAGAATCACTGTCATAGCGAAGCCGGCAGCTACAACAACAATTTCCAATCATAATTACCAAATTGGATCTCGGCCCGCAATGCGAGCGAAGCGGTTCTTCAGTGCGACACAGAACATAGCTGAGTAATGCCCAGAAGTGTGAGCGTATAATTGTTGAAGTCGGTAAAAAGATCCTTGTGCATAAAACGATATTGTGAAAAATCTAATGGCAAAATAGGAGATACATTTATGACTACTTAGTACCTTGAGCATAGGCGAATACTGGAAGCTCTTGGCTATTAATAAAAATGAGGTTTCTTCAGGGTGTCCCACGGTGACGAGACATTAGACATATTTCAGAGCTACTTCGATTTTAATTTTGAAAATTTCGGCAATAGTGTTTTCGGGCATGCCCTTCTCAACTAAAATAATGGCGTCCACCTAATGCTTCTGGTTATACGGGAAGTTGACATCACCTTCGTTATATTATTGCATATTTGGATTCTACGTCAATTTTTAGGTGAACTTTCATAGAGGTTTTTCCTATTGTTAAAATTAATCGATTTTGATATAATTAATTTTTTTCAAAAGCACTGCCCAATTAGACACAGGTGCAAAAAGGAGGCCATATATTTACGATTTTTGGTTTTTAACCGTTACAAGTTTATTCTTAGCTCCTTTAACTTATAAGGGAAATACAATGAATATAACGAGCGTTCAAATAAAAACGTGATCCAGTTGGTTCTGAAAATTTGGACGTAGGGCGTGGCGTATAGCAAATGAATTTAAACGTCATCTGTCAAAGCGCTATATCGCCGCTATCAATTTGAATATTTTCGTTTTAAAAAGCGTTTAAAATGGTGTTTTCTCAAGAACAAAAAGTGTTTATCATAGAGTCCTACTTTAGAAATGGATGCAAGATTGATGGAATATGGAAGTATTCTATTGAGGAATGTTTCATAGAATTTCAAAATCAATTTCCCGGCGTTGTTGAGTACAAAATTTTTCAAAGTGCAGTTCAGCGTTGTGTTAATGTTTTTCGTGAAACGGGCAGTGTAACAAGAAAAGAAGGAAGCGGCCGACCTAAAAAGCGGACTGAAGAATTAAAAGAAAATGTCCAACAAATAATGGAAAATGCGCCAAGAACTTCTGTACGTGTTTTATCACAAATGGTGGGAGTATCAGTCGGTACCTGCCACACAGTGTTAAAAAAAAGGGCCCTCTACACGCTCAAAAAATTGGAATTTGGTGTGCTCTCAATCGAAGGAGGATTTATGAACCTATTTTTTTTAATGGTACTCTTACTGCGCAAAGGTATAGAGAAGAAATTATCGCTCCTTTTGTTAACCAGCTGGAAGAAAACGAAATTACAAACTTTTACTTTCAACAAGACGGCGCAAGGGCACATACGGCAGGCGAGAGGATGAATATGTTGAGGGAAGTTTTCCAAAATCGACTAATAAGTCTCAATGCTGAACATGAATTTCCACCGAGGTCATGTGATATTACGCCGTGTGATTTCTTTTTGTGGCCTTACCTTAGAAACACTATTTTTGAACTGCCTATTCCTGATTTAAACCATCTGCAGGCTCGACTTATAGACAAGATTCGTGAAATTAACAATACCCCGAGCATCTTAGAAAATGTCTTTAATTCTTTGAGGAACAGGTGTGAAAAGTGCTTGGAACAAGGAGGGGGACACTTTCAGCAGCTGCTTTAATTTATTGTTATAACAAGGAGGGGGACACTTTCCGCAACTCCTTTAATTGTTTGTTATTGTTATCACGATTATTCTTTAAAATAAAGTTATATAGCCATTAACGTTATTGAAAGTGACAGCTGCTATACAGCTCGTTGAGAAATGAGGTTAAGTTGGTCGCTATAAGCTACTCCCTACGTCCAATGTGTCAGAGCCAACTTCGACCACGTTTTTATTTGAACGCTCGTTATAAGATGCCTCCTCATTGGATTCGGTGCAAAAAGGGGACAGCTCCGGAGCTACCTCGTTTTGCACGGAATTAATAGTTCATACTTTAGTCGCTTCGCCCTGGTGTTAGTAGGTTATTATCCTTCAATTCACTTTGTTATTCCGTGCATTTTATGAAATTTAGAGAGTGTGTCGAGCAATATAGTTTTGTAAAATGTCTGCTAGCAATAGTCCAAGCAAACAATTTGACGAATCAGACAGAGATCCTGACTTTTCTTCCGATAACCCTAGACCTAGCGTTAGACGTTTTTCTGTGTTTAGTTCCAGTGCTGAAATTTCATCGGTGGTTCAAAGTGATTCTGAAAGTGATGGCAGTGAACAGAAACAAACATTTGAGAAAAAAATAGTTGCCAAGAAACGAGCAAGAGATGAAAGTAAGTGGACTAGAAATATTGCTAAGAAAACGAAAGCTGAAGTAAAATCTTACATCGGCATTAAAAAAGGGGACCACCAAAGACCCAACCAAAGGAGACCAAAGACCCAACCACCAAAGACCACCAAGACCACCAAAGACCCAACCAAAGACCGATCAAACCAACCAAACTAACCAAACCAACCAAACTAACCAAACCAACCAACAAAGGACCCAACCAAAGCAGACCACCAAATGAGACAAAAATTTAGTATATCTTCTTTGATGTCATGAAATAGGTACATCGCAAAAGGCGTGGAATGAAGCAGTTCGGCCAGTTAAGGACTTGTTTACCCTTAAGAAACATATATTGATTATATCTCCTTCTACATTATTTTTCTACTCTGGACCGTTTCCACTTAAGCACCCCAAATACCTATATGTGAGAAAACTTGCAACAAAATATGTACCTTCTGACTGTATGTGGTTTTATGGCCGGCTGAAGTATCAAGGAGAAGAACCTACTCAACCAGAAGAAGATAGCTTTACAGATGAATAGTTTGTGCTTGTTTATTACTTTTGATACCATTTTGTTCATAAATCGCATTGAAATTTGTTTGACATTTTTTTTACTCTCCGGTGCAAAAAGGGGGCAGCTCCAACGTTGTCTTTTTGATATTGTTATCTAACAAAATTTCCAAAAAGCACATATTGTGAGTATATTATGTATTAAGTACTGGAGCTTAACCCTACATATGAATTAAACATATAAATTCAAAGAATTCGTAGTAAAACAGTTTTTTGTTTCTCCTGAAAAATCTGCTAAAATCGAGCTACCTCCTTTTTGCACCGGTGTCTTCTCAAAAAGATGTGTATTTTACAATAATACAGTTAGAGCGGATTTTCTGAGAAATGACGCGGTCATGGGTAAATTTTACTAATAGCATCGTGATCAACGCCTCAAAATACTACGAAAATTATATATTTGGACAAAATTGAAAAAAAAATCAGTTTTGACCCATATTTGGGAAAGTTTTCATCCAAGTAGTGCATATTCCGAGAAATATCGAGGTAATGAGTAAATTTTACTAATGGCATCGCCTCAAAATACTACGAAAATGATATACTTGGACAAAATTGAGGAAAAAATTAATTTTGACCCATATCTGGACCAATTTCTCCGTTTGTCATGAAGTCACGAATTTTGACTACAAGATCGTGTTCAGCGCATCGAATTCCTTCGAAAATGATATGTGGGTTTCTTGGGTTTGGACTTTTTGTTTGTGTGGCTGTGTTATCGTTTTACACAAAGGTACCTATCTAGTGTTAAATATAAATTTGCAGAACAATAGAAATATAAGCATTAGCACGTCCATGGTGATACACGAAACGAGTATACATGGAAATGTAATTATTGTTAACACAGTACAATTCTTTATGTAAAATTATAGAATAATCCCTAAAAATTGGTATTAACAAAAAACGTAATTGACGTAAAAGCTTGGTCTGATTAACTGCACCTTAACTTAACCACATCTCATACAACATTTCACATTACGATTATGATGTGTTTTGTAACCATGGACTAACTGACCTCCTATTAACTATTTTTCATAGAATTGGGACTTACACATGATGGAAAATGTATCAAAAAAGAAAAAAATAATAAACATGCCGATAAGTTTGTAAGTTTTTGAGATGTATCTGTTTTGCTCTGCTTCTAGTTATTTTTTTGTTTTCTTACATTATTTGGCATATACAGGGAGATTCAATGGACATAGAACAGGTGCGTGTAGAGGACACCAAAACAGGTTTTCATATGACTTTTTTTCTCATACCTACGGTTGCAAAGATATTAGCCTCAGAAAATGTCTTAAAAAAATCGAAAAAAACTTGGTATTTCAGCAATGCCTTAACACAGAACAACCAAACTTTGTAAATATATTTATTTTATTGACGTCTTTAGCTGGTAGAAACTCGAAGTGACTGGCATCTCAAGAAGGGGTGGTTTAGGGGTGGGTTTAAAATGAATGAATTTTTTCAACCCTAATTTAATTTATAATTAAAGTCTACCAGTTTAATAGCAGATTCAATTTTACACTTTTTTTATGTCTGTCAATTTTTCGAGAAATCATTCGTTTTTGTGATGGGGTTCAAAACCGATTAAATCGTTATGGGAAACAACCCTGCAGAATACAGCCACAAAGTATGTAGTAAACATTTAAGATCATTCATCAGCAGAATCACCAAACATATAGCGATGTAGATATAACATCATATTATAGAAAAAGTTATATGTTTTGGCAGTGAGGTTTATTAAACCGACTACTAATATTATTTGGACAAAATTGTTATATACTTGGTTGCGTGCGCATCTACGCCTATGTAGTGCAGTAGTGGAAGGTCCCGCTTGCGCAGCCGATGATGTCACTACCTCTGCGCGCGCCTATAGACGTATGGAGTGGGGAAGAGAGTGTGGTCTTGAGTACGTCTCCACCTCCGCTCTGCGCAGCTCTGTGTTTGCGCTGTAAGATGGTCGATGTAGTCTTTGCTGTATCGCCACTGCCGTTGCGTATGTTTTCAGACATGCGCAGTGATATATCGTACATTTCCCTCTCATGCCAAAAATTTAATAGATTTATTACAGGTAAACTTAAGAAGCCACGTAGAAATGACAGTTTACATTAATGGAGTAATTTGTTAATTGTAATTTTAGAATTCTTTCTTTGGCGCTATACAAAATTGTAAACAGAGAATTACAAGACCTTTCAAAACACCTAGCCATGACCAACATTTATATTTAAAAAAACATCGATGACGTTATCATTATCATACAGATGACATCATATGTAGGAACAGATGCCTCGTGGAAGGCACTTTTAAATATAATAATAGATATTTGTTATAGATTTTTTCTCCAAAGTCACCGATTTACGAAATAATCGATTTATTTCTTTCATTTTCACTATACTGTATATCTTTATATCTAAATTCCATCTAAACAGTTATGTGTCCTGTTCACCTAATCATACCCGGTGTAATAATAATTATATTCTGAAAGATTATATCGCCTCCCCACAAAAACAGGAGCTTGACTTGACATCAAGATTCTGTTGTGAAGGTAATTCAACTATAATGCTTTATAATCATAATTAAAGTCCTGCCATAAATACCTCTACGTATAGATATCGTAATTTAACACTATAATGTATCCAATTTACTAGTTTACATTGTTGATTACTTTTATTGTTGGAGGCATCAACGTTTAAAATCTTCATTAATGGAGTAGAGCGAATAAAAAGTTTATTTTCCCTTAAAGAAATCCATTATTCTCGTGATGATATCAGAACTGAACCTACCTTTTATATTAAATGCGTTTTTATCGTGCCTTAATAGTACTTCAGATTTCTAAGCTCATGTGATTATAATAGTATGCAATCTTTATTGGTAATTCTAGAACAAGGCGTAAAAATGTTTATAGCGTATATAAATATTTTTGATGTCTTCATATAATAAGAGGAAGATATAATATCCTTAAAAAGAAGCTAGAAAAACGTTTAGATAAAATTGTTAACAGCTTGGTGATACCTACTTATTCTCCAAAAATGAAAGGGGCCATTCAAAAACACATTCTAAGAAGGAAGGTTTTTGATATATATTTTTAGATCAAAATGAAACCCAAGAGATTTTTAATATTTCTTTTATGAAACTTGTAAATTATAGTTATACAAGTAAGTTATACAAGGTGTCACCTAAATAATGTCTAATCTTGAACACAAATGGTGTCGATTTAACCAAACTTGCTTAAACGAAATTTGTCGCAAAAAAGTTACAGGGTGTTAAAGTTTCTTTTTTATTTCTTGTTTTCTCCTTAACTCAGAACCCAGTTAACCGATTTGAGCAAAAGTATGCAGTGATTATGTTCCTATTAGGTTAAATCGTAAGGACGCTCACTTTACTTTGTGAATATTCTTCTGTAACTTTTTGTACGTTTAAATTTTTACACGAGACTATTAGAAAGAGGTTCAGGATTTCATTCTACATAAAAAATGTATACCTATCAAGAAGCGAAATTATGTCGATTATGAAGACATTACAGAAAATATTTATTAACACACGCCATATTTTTTGGAAATAACTACGTATCCATAACAATATGACAATTTCGATAAGTCACTATCAATTTTGTATTTTGCAAAAATTTGTTTTTGAAAACACCTCCTCACAATGAATTTAAGAATTATGATATGAGAGAAATGATAGTGGTATGTGTACCGGAACATTTTAGTGGATGCGCTGCTAAGAGAACATATGAAGAACTTTATCCGAATCGCAGCCTTCTCATACATTGTTTGCTTCTTTATTCAACAATTATAAGAAACTGGAAACTTTCGGTCTAATTCACGAACTGGAAGGTACATTCAAAGAAGGGTACAAGATAAAGAACAAATTCTAGAAAGAGTAACTTGAAGTTACATTAGATAACTATCAAACAAAATAGTTTTCCCCAATTACTCATAATTTACACTGCTTTCATCATTTCGAATAGTACCATATTTTGTTTAATACAATATTATTTAATTAAACAGGACCACAATAGATCGTGCAATAGGCCTACTGGGGAAACCACGTTAAAAAAAACGCTCCAAGTACACTACCTCACAGGTGGCGTGGAAACCTGTGCATAGTATGGCGAACACAACTTTTTCAACTTTTTGAATCGCTATATCTCGGAAATAGTGATAGTTACGAAAAAAAGTGCAAGTACAATTTTTATAGATAATTGTATGATCTACAGCTTTTATCTGACCTATTATTATGATAAAACTTACCGTTTGGCTGAAAAATGCAAAAAAACCCATATTTGCGAATTTTGACATTGAATAAATTTTTTTGCAGATGTGGGATCGATGGGGACTTTTCACATTTCATTTATATATTCCCAACATTCGTACTAGTGCAGCGATTGGAAGAGTCTATTGTGTGGTTTTTTTTTGGCATAGAACCAGGTCAGACATGGTAGGTTTTATTAAGCATGTGATTGGGCATATGAAATCGTATTTTACGACATTTTTTGTTGGTCGGGATAAATAAATAATAGATCAATGTTTTGTAACATAGCATGTGATTTACGACAGTCTATAAGGTATTTTATTTTAATTTCGCCTTTTAAAATATTGTTTTTTTTTTGACAACAAATCTTGAATTCTAGGTCTTTGTACTACAGATTTGTCATCATCCCGCACAGTTTTCTTACAAATAATGCACTCCATCGTCTTAAAAACTTAATATATTCTGAAGATTATTACACACTGCTTATTAGGCACGTACCTACTCCAAATCCCGCAAACCGTACACTATGTAGATTACACATTACGTTGAACGCCCCACGCATCAGTTTAGCGCGCTATGAAATAATCGCTTGTTGCCAAATTATAAGCTTCAAGAAAAAACAAATTATTTCAAAAATGTATGTAATGTTTGGGCTTCATTTTCTTCGCTGCATATATATAAAAAAAAATCATAAATAAAAACGTTTATCGATTGGTGAAAATTGTATTACACAAAATTTAAATAACAAGTTTTCCTGATGTTTAGCGAAATGAAAAAGCGAGTTTTATAAAATCCATTAGTACTGTTAAAAGCGCTATTGTGTCTGCTTTAATTTAAAAGAAATATTCTGATAGTACAATTAATTTTTGAGATATAACAGTGGAGACGTTAAAAAACATATTCTCATAAAAATAGATTTTTTTTATTTTTTCGAAATTAAAAAGATCCCGACCAACAAAAAATGTCGTAAAATACGATTTCATATGCCCAATCACATGCTTAATAAAACCTACCATGTTTGACCTGGTTCTACGTCAGTTTTTTTTATTTCGATAACTAAGCGACTTGGCGTTGCAATCTTGCTTGTCTATACCAATTTTCAGCTTTATGTGAATTATTGCAACCTTGAATGTCTATTTTGACTGGGCTATAGTGTAATAGTTGGATGTTTCGTTTTCAAAGCACTCTTTGTAAAAGTGGATATTTTGGTATTTCGATGCAAACAAAAAGTAAATATCCAATATGACACATCATCAGAAATGAGTCCTATCAAAATATGTTAAAATATAATATGGTGCAAATAGCAAAAATAAATTGATTGTCGCTTCTTTATTTGTAGCTAATATACCTATACATCGCAATTCACGTAAGATTAAATGTTGAGAAATAAATACATCCACATCGTGTCATTGTTTGGAGCAGATTGACTGGTTAGGTAATAACAGTTAACATATCTACTAAATTGAATATATTTTTCAACTTAGACTAATTTACCTCTACAAAAAGCTAATGTCTACTGTTGCATTAAAAAAATGAAATAAAAACAATTCATTTCATAACTCTAAAAAAGTACTTTGGTAAAGAAATTCAAAGATTTAAGAGAACGCCTACCTGTAGTGATTTGAGTTCAATACCCAGTCAAATAAAAATAAAGATCTTCCTGATGCTTGTTCTATTTCTCTTAAATTTATGAATGTACTCTACTGAGATATATTCTGTCAACTATTTTGTTTTGATTTGAAGCTTTAGGTAAATTTTATGACTTATTCTGTATAGTGATAATAACAATATTAACTGCCTCAAGTATATCTATTGCTTTCTGAAATATCTACAAATAATATTTTCTTAAATAAAATGTAAGAATTTTGAGATTGATACTTTTTGAATTGATACTTTCTGAAATGTAAATATCATATATTGAAGTAAAATTTACTAGGATAAATTAAAATGATGTTTTCTGATTGCTTCTGGAATTCATTTGGAACAGGTGTAGAACTGAAAATAGACATTGAATAGTAGAAAACATCAAGAAAAGTCACTATAACTATAAAATCGACTCTAATCTATTACAGTAAATTATAAAGGTTTTTTTTGCTGATCACTATATCTTAAACATTATATTTATCAGCAATAATCGGTGATGATGATTCAGAGGACTACTAACCAATTTAAAAATCGGGTTATCAACGATTGAAAATTTAATAACGTAAAATGCATAATTTTGATATACATCTTTACGGTCCCGAATTAATAATAATTTTATGAGCGGTCAGTTTAATAAAAACACTCCTAAAAACATGTTTAAGGTTGCCTTAATAAAATTTTATGCTGGCATAAAACGTATACATCTTTTGAAGCACAGACTTATATTCAAATTTAAAACAATTTGTAACCCCGATATGGAATGTTAAGAATGTTTATGTGTATAAGTTATGGTCTTACCTACCATTAGCTTTAATAATTCGACGTTAATTTTTGAATAAGAAAAGCGTTACCGCGACCGTTTTAATAAATTAGCAAAATTAAATATAAATATACTAGCTATTTTAATAAGGTGTGGGCGGAGGATGAAGTTATATGACGCTTTGGGGACGAATTGGAATATTCACAGTGTTTTCCTTTTAATATTTCTGCTGAATATTTATTGATAATAAAAATACGTTATTAGACTTTTATTATAATTAAATTATTTTTATTTATTATTCATCCTTTTATATTTATACTACATCGGTACTGAGAAATACATATATTCAAATTGTGATTATTATGAAATTTATACAGGCTGTTTACAAAATTGGATCTTCAATTATTAAAATAGTTAAAACTACAAAACGGTGCTTTTTTTAATTATAATGTGTATATAAAACCAATTTAGAGTTTACTTTTTCTCTAATATGATTTAAATTGAACTATTATTGAGTTATTTTTACTCAGACTTGGTTCTCAATTAACTACATATTGAATGCAAAAATAAATCACTCATAAATGGTTAATTAGGATATACAGTGTTGAAATTAATTCACTTCACAGAGCCTCCTCCTGTCCTGGCTGAGACCCACCAACTGAGACCCACCGCCATCGGCTAAGGCCTGTTCTCCTGGCTTTTCTGAAGCATCTAACGGGTCGCCATCAAATGTGGTCGAGATTACAGAAGCAATATTGTAAGTGGTGCCATCTTCACGGCGCCATTCAAATTACTCGAAATTAATATACATTTAAACTCTCTCAGTAACGAGGACATTTACTCTGATTTAGGTACAAGTGCACCAAATAGGAGTTTACGTGAAGAATTTATTTAAGGAGTCTATATTTGAGTGAAAGTACTCAGTTTTCGTTTAAATATATTCACAAATGGGTAAAATGATCACAATGAGAGTGAAAATGTACTCGATAATTTCACTCAATCGATTCATTCCGAACCTTTATTGTTATCACTTACACCGATTTTTTTTTCAGTGTACACAGCAATTATGTGTTAATTTAACTACTAGCTATTAAGAACTCGAATCAGTCAGGAAATTGTAAAATACTCACTCAAACGTATTGTTATCTACAGAAAAATATTTTTCGGATTCAGCATCAAAATGTAATGTCCCTAGTACAGAACTTTATTTTTGTGGGGCTGCGTAACCAAAATAATTAAAACTTATTGGGAACCTCTGGAATCACCCCGACTTACATATTACATAAAAAGAAGAGAAAAAGAATTTATACTTAGTTCAATTTTTGGTAATCATCACTATTACATTTTCTTTTTGTAAGGTGTTTGTTTTAATAAATGCAAATAAACATGCTAAAATGGTCAATTAATGCAGTACTACATTAACACTTGTAAATATAGGCAAAGTTATCAATGCAGTCAGTGGTTCCAAAAATTGTTTCATCTTATCAATGTCAATATTAATAAAATGTATTTGCTCTTTATATATCCTGTCCAAACTTGGAAACACCTTGAATATTTAGACATTAGAAGAATAGAAATATATTCTTCAAATTCTAAGGACTACAGATCTTCGAAAGAAGTAAATAAAATCTAACATTTCTACTCGTACATAAAATATTTATCTACGAATTGTAAGCAAACTGAAAACTTTGGAGATTGAGAATAAATTTTCGGTAAAGTGCTATCTGAAGCTGAATATTTTTTTTCATGTAAGCAAGCTGTTAACACCAATTCAAATATTTGAAGAAAATTTTTGTGGGACATGCATTTTTCGGAAATTATACCATTGTAAGTAAAAATTGCCTCACCCATTACTAAAATAAATTTGGTGAAATTTATCTTTTTGGGATAATCTTGGAGCATTATGACTTAACCTTGCTGCACGTGATATAGACAAAGTTCATTTTCGCGTAAAGTAGTTGATTTGTTTAAAAATATGTTTGGTATAAGTTGTTGGATCTCTTTCAGTAACATCCTCTTTGATCTGCAGCATTTAGATTGTCTAGGTCCCCCAGCATCTCTATTGCGATTATCCTGTAGGTTGTAGTATAACAACCCCGGGTTCGATCGAAAAAAATAAACGTAGTTGTGGCCGAAAATATGTGATCGTCATAAGGAATACCTACGTTGTATACATCCATTTCTTATTGACCGGAAGGCGCTGGCTACTAACTTTAAAGAGGGGAAGTATGGTTTAATTTTATAAAACAAAAGCAGAGTAAATACACCTAACTTTATTATTTACGTACAACAGTCTTCAAATTAAACATGTGACAAATAGAAAGAACAACAAAAAAACATTTAACAACCATTTAACATAAAAGGAGAGTGCCAGGCTCACCTAGAGCTCCTGTGGGGAAAGAGCATGGCAGAGAAACCCACGATCGTTGCCTACCCAAATATAAATACAAAACAACCGCTAACAAAAGGTATATATTAGGATCCTTTGCTAATGATAATTAACCCCCGACTCATTTAATGTGTCACTAAATGTCACCTCACTCGACTTTGACATACACACTTCCAAGTAAAACAGAAGAGGTTTGGTGTTAGTTAGCCGGCAGGGCCGGAAGGCAATAATAATAACAATAATAATATGCTTCATTTCTCCTGAGACATAATACAATGCATGGAAAACGTCAAGTAAATACAATAAAATTCATAATAAGAATTCATACAAATATATAACAGATAAATAACAATGACACAAGGTACTGGAGTCCCATACGGGAGGCAATCCAGCTATGAGTTGAGATTTCGGAAGATCTGTTTTAGCAATTCTTTTTTGTATTTAATTATTCTTTTTACAGATTCATCCCTCACGGGCGAAAATGTTAGTAAATTCAACAAAGCTCTTATATACGTATGACATAAAGCGAGCACAAGAAATGCTTTATTATTTGTTTTTCGAACAACGTAATCATGATAAAACAAGTTAAATGTGAAACAAATGAGTTGTTATTACAATATCCGGGCAGTCACGACAATATATACATATTTTAACATGTAATAAATAATGAGCAATCTGTAATAATAACTGTAACAATTTTACGTTAGAAAAATATACGCCCCTGAGCATAAGACAATGAAGACTAAACATATACAGAATTATTATCATGAAACATCCATAACCATCACAATCATAAGATTACATAGAACAATTAACAACAAAGTACTTATAGAATAATTACTAATACTAACTAACTAATACCGGTTAAACACTTTTAATTTTTCACTACTTATATATTTTCACCGTGCACCGATCATCTTACTTTTCACTCTGCACACTGTTCTAACTTCAACTATCTAGGCTTCCTTCCAGAATTCCCCACCTAAGCGTTTGCTTTTTGCGCTTCCTTCTACCAACTGTTAATATTACGTTTTCATTATTGTTGTATAACACCTATGTAACAGGTGACGTCGAAGTTGATACGATAAGTATGGTTTTGCACACGGTGTTTCTTGAGCCTTCTCACCAACATAAATAAATCTAAGAGGTATGAAATGAAAAAGCAAATGTAAACATTTGGCATAGAGTAGCAATGCTAGGAAAACATTTTGGTACTACTTCATAGATACTAATAATAATATAAATTAATTCATCACTACTATAAATACGGTTCATTTCATCACCGGTATTGTGTGCTGTATTGTTTAAAATCTAACCTACCATTATTTTTACGAGATTTCGCATTGCGCGTGTAAGATAAAGAAAAAACAAAGGTAACACGATTACTATACCATGATTACTAATCCCCATTTTTTTTTGTTGGACTTTCTACAATTAGTATGAGAATTTAATGTTCCTTTGCATTTTTTTGAGATTTTGAATATGTTAAAGCATTATGATATCGTTGTTATTTAAATGAGAGAAAAACATATTTGGAAATTACAATACCCAAATGATTTGTTATACTTTAATGTAGGTACCTCGGTATTTTAAAATTCTATTTGAATCAATATTTTATCAAATTTTTATGTCAACGACATTTTATTCTTTATCTTCATTATTATTTTAGATGAACAGTCAGTTATTTTTGATCAACATTCCATTTTAATAAAATTGTTTTCGTATAAAGGATGCAACACTAGAACGTGTCCAAAAATGGAATTGGATTAGTAGGTTGCTCTCTGCCAGTAGACATTAAGTAACAGCGAGTTAAGATATGACCCATACCCGAAATATCGGTAGATACGACATTCGTCTTTCATCATATTGACGAGTACTAAGAAGTTTGAACCCGGTCTATGTCTGCTAACGAATGATTTTAGTCAGTTTATTGTAGGTATAAAGTAATATTTAATACGTAGAGTGGTTGTTTCCCACAATATCATTGATTAAAAATGTTTGAAGATATTTGAATTCCAAGTTTTCTATTGACTTTAGCATCGAATGTTTATTTTTTATGTTTTAATTTGCTCTCAACGTTTTTTGAAAGCGCCTATATTTATTTTTGCTAGAATACCTAATTGCGACTACGCAAGACAGGATCAAATTAGATGCAACGCGCTGTACTGTCAAAAACAAAACCTTTAGCTGGCGACTAGGCAGAGTTTGACATTTATATGAATTAATATCAAATTATATTCCTGAAAATGTTGCGCATGAGCGAGAATACTCGTAAAAGTGTCATTATTTTGCCACATAATCATTGAGACTATTAGTTTATATCTCCACACAGCTGTTCCACCCAACTGCCGCGGAGCAAGTACCCATTCTACTAATATATTGCCGTATTATTGGGAAGTACTATAAATAATCTGTATGAATGGGCAGTGTCTACTACATATACTCAGTTGTTATTCAGCGGTTTGTTTTATTTTATGTCCATAGTAACGTCTATATTACAATTTTCTTTTTACTAATTAAACTTGTTTTAGACCGGGTACTAAATTGTAATGTTGTCAGTGTCACTCTCTTATAGATCTACTCGTGTACGAATAATGGTAAATGGTTTATAGACATATTTTATATCTGTGAGTGGATTAAATTCCATAATTTTGTTGAAAAATATTTATTTATGGCATTACTTAAATATTTTTCTCTCCTTACTGCCCTGCAATTAAAAAAAAAATAATTAAAACTACCCCTGCGGCCTTAGTCATTCTATCGTATTGCCAAATTACTAATCTTAAAGGAAAACTTAACAGTCACAATAAAAATTTGCTGTGGTAAAAAGATATATTAACTGCTGGTAATCAAAAGATGAGTACAACAATAAAAAAATGGAAAGAAAAAATTTTTTTTGTTGTACAACATAACCTTTTTGGAGCCGTATAAACTGTCCCTATATTCTGTGTTTATAGAACTGCCATAAGTTGCTTCGTTTAGCAGTTAGAGGGCATCAATGTTGACAAAAATAAATATTTTTTTGGAACAGGTACAGGGTGATACACTATATTTTGACCTCCCATTAACTTTTTTGTCTTTAGAGTTATAAAAACATGTGAAATACCAAAGTTGCATGATTGTTTATGAATTTTTCGAAAATGATAGTAGAAAAACAAGTGAAGTCCAAACAGAATAACCGCGGATGTTAACTATGTTAATTTAAATGGAATACCATGTATATTTTTACAAATTTGGATAGAACGTTCTCTGTTGAGCATAGTCATATAGAGTTTGTTGAGTCCATTTCTAACAATAAGCGAGATACTAGTAAAAAGAGAAAAGTAGTTTTTTTTTTTTTATTAAGAAAATAAAATATCTTGTAATTGTTAGACCTCTTTCAGGCATTTCTGACTTTTTTCCAATTACGTAAGGATTTACAGATTTAGTTGTACTGATATACAGGGTGTTAAAAAAAGAGTGTAAAATATTTCAGGAGGTAATAGTATGAACCAAAATAAACAGAAAAGTCTTAATAAACATGGGTCCGCAAAGTAACGGTTGCGTAGATATGGACCACTATTCGTTTTTCAAACATTTTATTTTATTAGGAATAAACCGACAAAGGAAGCTTTTAACAAACAAAAAACAAAGTTACAGAAGATTATCAAAGTGCCCTCCGTCCATTTCCAAGCAGGCACGACATCTTCGTCTCAACGATATTCGAACTCTTTCGAAAACACCCTCCTTGGTTTGGATTTCTTGACACTTTTGATTAATCCGTAGCTGCAGCTCTTCCAGGCTATTTACAGGAGTACCATACACTAATGTCTTCAAATATCCCCAAACAAAGAAATCTAGAGGGTTCAGATCAGGCGATCTTGGAGGCCATAAAACAGGTTCGGCCCTTCCTACCCATCTATGTGGAAAAGCTTGGTGTAAATGCTCTCTAACGGCCATGAAAAAATGAGCTGGAGCACCATCATGCTGGAACCACATTTGTTGCCTCTGATTCAAAGGAATGTCTTCCAAAAACTCATACAGTGTGTTTTGCAGAAAGTTGAGGTAAGCAGCGCCTGTTAATCGGTTTGGTAAAACAACAGGACCTAGAAACCTGTCACCTACAATACCCATCCAAATGTTTAATGAAAAACCTGCCTGATGTCCAGATTCTATTAGAGCATGAGGATTTTCGTCGGCCCAAATATGCGTATTGTGAAAATTAAACACTCCATTTCTTGTGAACCCGGCCTCATCAGTAAAAAGAATGTTTGCAAGAAAACGAGGGTCTTCAGCATCATGACGTAGAAACCAGCGGCAAAAAACCAAACGTGCTTGATGATCATTTACTGGATTTAAGGCCTGTAGTCGTTGCACGCACATGGTATGGATAAAGCTCGTGAAGGATTCTCCAAACAAGAGGACCACTAATTCCTACCTCGGCTGATATTCTCCGCACACTCGTTCCTGGATTCTGCTCTACCAGTGCTAGAATTTCTTCTTCTGCTCTAGGAGTGGATACCGACCTTGGTCTTCCGGATAAATGGCACTGTTTGCTCAAGGAACCGGTATCACGCAATATTTGCTGAATTCTTCCAAACATGTGTTGTGAAGGAATCTGGCGATTTGGATAAGCGTGAACATAAAGACGTCGCGCTTCGGTGGCGTTCCCATTAGCACGACCATACATGAAATGCATGTCTGTTAATTCTGCGTTAGAGTAACCAGCCATAGCGAAAGAAAACTTGTGCACTGAGAACAACTGTCAAATACGTACTGTTTATTTCACCACTAAACATCAACCAACTATTATAAGAAAATACACAACGTTTTTGCAAAATAAAAAAAGGGGCTAAAAAACATAAAACATTCCATATCTCCGCAACCGTTACTTTGCGGACCCATGTTTATTGAGACTTTTCTGCTTATTTTGGTTCATACTATTACCTCCTTAAATATTTTACACTCTTTTTTAACACCCTGTATTTTGACATATCGGACATTGATATAGTCCAAAATGCATATAGATATTTTAACTAAATCTCTCTAATTAGGCCGTGAGAGGCCCGGAGTATTCGGGTTTTGATGGTACATCTTCGGGCTCCGGGTTGTTAACCCGGAGCCCGAAATGACATGTTATGTCATTTCTCCGGGTTTTCTTTGTTGTGAAACAAAATCGTGATTTCTTCGAAAACATTTCACACATTTTCTGATTCCGTTCTTTTTTTTAGACATCAATTATACAACGCGTCTGTCACGAAGTAGATATTTCCTGATTGCGTCTTTTTTTTTTTAGACATCGATTTCTTCGAAAACAATTTATCTTCTATATTTCCTGATAGCATTTGCATAACCTTTTAGGCATTAATTATACAAACGAGTCATTTCTCCGGGTCTGTCATGAAATAGATCTGGTAACCATTGGTAGGTCGTGATAGCGACTGGTATTGTCATGACAACGTTGTTATTGTTTGATAGTTTGTATTATTATTTAATTAAAATGGGTTACACAGAAGTAGAAAATTGAAATATTATAGGAATTAAAATAAAGTTTTAAAGCCTCTCAAAATAAAAAGAGTGAACTTGGTGGTCAGAGAATTACAGCACCGTCTGACCTGCCTATCTATCTTGCAGAAAATCTAAATAACTCGCTATCGAGAAGATTGGTAATATAATAAAACTAAGCAGAAAATTACTGATAAAATCAATCCACACATTTATATCAAATTCACAAGAAGGTTAGGTTACATTGTCAAAAAATTTGTGCAGTGGACTGATTTTGTATTTGTATTGAATTCATTATTCACTTAATTATTAAATATTAAGCATCGTCCATCGACCCATCAGTGTTAAAAAGTGAAAGATTCCAAACAAAAGTTTTTATTTTGTAATTCCACGAGTGACAGTGTAATTTTTTATAAATAAGTATAAAATAAGAATAGCGTGCCGATTACATTAAAAACGAGATTGTTATTTTTTACTTTGCTTAATTTTTTAGTTTGTGCACAAACTAGTTTTACAATGAATCGAGAAAACAATGCATTTACTATTTCCGAACGTGTCGATATGGTGTTAGTGTATGGTGCAGCCGGTGCGCCCGCGGCGACTAGGTTGTACCGGGAATGATGGCCACAACGTCACCTTCATGCGCAAATACAATACTATAGTGCGTTCAGTGGCTGCGAGATACGGGAAGTGTTATTCCTAGAGGAGAAGGACGTGGTCAGCAAGTGATCCTTAATGTTGAAGATGCAGTGTTGATGGAGTGAATTTCCATAATATGCACATATGGGCCGATGAAAATCCTCACGCGATTAGGGAAACTCATTTTCAACATCGGCTCTCGGTAAATGTTTGGGCTGGCATAATAGGCGATGCACACGTGGGTCCCAATTTCTTTGAAGAACGACTAAATGGACCAACATATGCTGACTTTTTGAAGAATCGGTTGCCTGAATTATTGGACGATGTGGCATTACAAGTTCGGGCACGCATGGTTTATCTTCAAGATGGGGCTCGTCCACACATTACTCGAGAAGTAACGACACTTTTGAATGAAATGTTTCCTTAGCGATGGATTGGACGCTTTGGTCCTGTGCCGTGGCCATCTCGGTCACCCGATCTAACTCCAATGGACTTTTATCTTTGGAGTCACTTGAAGTCATTGGTTTACAATACTCCAGTTGCTACGGGGATCATCAATTTCAACATTTTCCCTAGAAATGGTAAGTTTTATTTCATTTTGTTCCATATTTTAATGGAGTTTGTTTAGTGCATGCAGTTGGCAACGACAGATGCTTACGGATGTGGTTTTGTTTGCGAACTCTTGCAATAACAACAATACATTTAAGATAGTAATTACTATTGATTATTATCATTAGAAAATATCAGTTTTTTTTTTAAATATCTATTTTTTTTAGTTTGTACTTTTGCATTGAAAAATTCCCCATTTGAGAAGTATCTTTCTATTTTTCAACGATGATTTTTACCGCGGATGGTGTAAAGCACGTAACTCATCGTACAGCACACAGACAGGACCATTCCAGAGAAAATATTTTGATCCATAATTGAACTTTAATTTACGAAAAAAAACCTCTCTTTTTCGTATAAGACTTTTCTATTATAAATATCATTGGGAAGCTGTAGTTTAATTTTTTATTGAATTGACAAAGCTGAGTTTGAGGTCACATTGTCATGGTGTAAGAACCATGAGTTGCCTCGCCACAACTTTTGTCTCTTTTTGAGTATTTTTTCACGTAACCGTTGTAAAACGTCTTGATAGAACACACGGTTCACTGTTTCACCCTTAGAGCATATACTACTACTAGTATATGCTCTAAGGTTTCACCTTGGGGCAAGAATTCAAAATGTACAGTTTTGTTAAAGTTGAAAAAAACATATAGCATTACTTTGACATTGGATCGAGACTGACTTGCTTTCTTGGGGCGTGGATATCCTCTGCATTGTCATAATTGAATTTTTTCTCAATGTTGAAGCAGTAAACTCAGATTTCGTCTTCCATTACGATCCTCTTAATGAATGTTCCATTGTCATTGGATTGTTCAAGGAGCTGCCGACAAACGTCCACACGATTTTCTTTCTGTTCGGTCATCAAACGAGAAACAAATTATGCTGCAACTCGATGCATGTTCAATTTTTCAGACAAAAATTTCATGGTCTGATCTAACTGAGTTGCTCTTCCGCAATTTCTCTGACAGTCAATCGGCGATTTGCCTATATCAGATCTTTGACTTTCTGAATGTGGGAGTTATCAGTTGAAGTCGAAGACCTTCCTGGTCGAGAATCATATTCAATTGACTGACAACCACTTTTAAATCCCAGAGCATCATCTCCATAAGCTTGTTTCAGAAGTTGAAACGTTTCTGTGAAAGTTTTCCCTAATTTCACGCAAAATTTTACGTTGCATCGTTGTTCCAGGAAACTGCACACATTTAAAAAATCGTCGCTAATAACGTTGCACTCAAATAACAATCTAACGAAAACTAAATGGGATATCAACAATCCAAGAACATGTGATTACGGAGGAGGTTGTACGCAACGCAATGCTGCCAACCCAACCGCGTATCACTAAATATCTCCATTAGCGCGTAATTCAAAAAGTTTTGTTGTTTTCTGAACAGGTATTGTGGGAAATAACTTTTCTGTGGGCTACAACCTCGTTTCAATATCTTGTAAACAGCTAACAATAAGTATTTAGAGTCATCCGACATGGATCGGCTTCGAATTTATAAGTGATATTGAATCCACTGAGCAAAATCGTTTTCTTTTCTATTAGATTAATTGAATTAAACAAAAGTTTTAATTTCATTTTTGCTGTTGAATGGAACAAAGGAAACAGTTTTAAGCTTGAGCTGGCACACTATACTTATTTTATTAATTAATAGATACTATGAAAACTTTTATTATTATAGTGTGTTTTACATATCACCATTTCCATTTCAGTAATTGCGTGTACGTATTGGATGTCAGAAGTTATTTAAATAACGAATACATTTCTTACTTAAACGGTTTTGCTCGTAAACAAGCGTATGGGGTAATGAGTTCAATATCTAATCATGCAGAAAATTAGATAAGTAACAGTTTACAATAATTATAGGGGCCATTAACGACAGGAAGAGTCTTAATAATACTTAATAAGTAATAAACCTTTTGCAAGTCCAGGGACGTTTTAATTAACTAATAACTTAAAGAATTTTTCCCAGAATACTGAACATAATAAGTTTAGAAGTATTTGGTTTTTTATACTTCTGCTGTGGAAGTTATTTCCCTATTTTTTTTTTTCAAAACGCATAAAATTTTAATTAGTGTTTATAGATTTAGTACATAGTTCCTAGCTCAGTGCTCAATTAGGTCTGCAATTATTTAAGATTTGTATTTGTCTAGAAGCTTATAGTTAAACTTGATATTCACGCTATTAAAATCAGAGTTTGGACTGTTAGAACTTCTGTAATAAATGTCTTGAAGCAGTAGTAAACAATTAAAAGAAATGATAAAATGAGAGGATATGCTTTTACCAAATGTACCTATACGAATGGTATTGTAAACAGTGTATAATAAACTTTACACAACCAATTAGGATTGTTTTCTTTGAGGAGAGTAGGACAAAATTTTTACATTTTTTTTGTGATATTGAGAGAATTTTCTAATGGCAGATAGAATGCGTTAATATTGTGCACATTTAATAATCAAAATGGTTGAAACATTGCTTAAAATTAACAAAATTGTTAGAACACTTTGAGGACCTCTGAAATCACCCCCAACTACATACTACTTAAAAAGAGGTGATTAGTTGTGACTGTATACGGCGTGTCATCTGCTTTTTGTTCCCGTTTTTTTTTTCTGTAACGAACAGAAAAATAGCTAGATCGTTATTAGGTAATCATAAATCCTATTTTAATATTCATTATGGAAATGTATGTCTTTTATTATGAAAATTATTAGTGACTTAATATTTAAGTGAAAGTTTATTTTTTAACTGTTTTCATTTTGCATGTGGCGCGTGTATTAATGGGTGCGAATAAACATAGGTACTAAAATTTGTAAATCGCGCTAGCAGAGCTATCGATTGAGTCATCGGATGCAAAAATGTTTCTTCATATTATTGTGATAGGTATTAAAAAAGTAATCGATTTAAAAAAATATTTCTACTAAATGAGTTTTTGTGGCAACCCATTTTATTTTTTAAGAAAGTACTTTACTAGATGTTCCTTTTAAGATGTTTGTCTTCAAAATTAAGAGCAAAGTCATTTTAGATTAAATAATTTTAATGTTATCTCGGCACCTTCGTCGTAAAGAAAAGCTATTGCTCAAAGAAATCATTGCAATCGATAATTCATTTGAATCTGGACTAGTCACTTCCATGTTGTTTAAGAAAATATGTTTTTAGTAACAAATACCCAAGTAGCACAAATAAGTTTATAATAGCTTTAAGAATGTCTATATAACCACTCTCCCACAGGTAAAAGCATTATTCTGGTGTACAATATGGTTGACATCTTGTCCTAAGCATGTTTGAAAAATATGGCCGTTAGGAAGATGTTCCTACCACAGTAACTATAAACCTATTATAAAATAATTAAGATTTTAAATATTTTATATAGTATTTTGTAGAATAATTTGCTGTCTACTGTCAGTTAAAAAATTCTGCGTAAACTGCTTACTGCTACAATTCCAATGGCGCCAACAGAAAAGAAGTTTTTTTAAAATTCGGTAACAAATAGTAAAGTAGAATGTAAGTATCATGGGTAGATGGTATAGCTAGTAGACATTGTAAGTGCTTTCTTGTATTTTAAAATTTTCTGAAACTGTGAAGATTTTTAATGATAAAACACTTCAACACTCAACTAATAGCACTGTTAGTAAAATACAAATGTACGGAGTACTGTCACAAAGTCACAAGTTAGCATAATCATATATGGGCAAATCAGCCGCTTATGGGTCACAAACAACGAATACATTCTAGATGAGACATGAATGGATGTCTAAAGATGAAATCATTATCAGTTAGTGTTAATTGTAATTAATAATTAATGAAATTATTATAATCAGTAAACAGTATTACAGTATTTAATGTTGTTGTTTGCATCAGCACAAAATAATTTTGCAGTGACTGTACAAGCAACGACGTATCGTATAATCAAACTATACTTTCAGCGATTTTAATGAAACTTGGCACGTTTGAAATAATAAAGGGCTTATTTGAACGTAATACGATTAAAATTAATAATTCCAGTGTTTTCCTGAAAAACCTGTCACCTCGCCTTTTCGAATATCGCTTGATTTTCGATAAAAAAATCACTGCATGTTCCCAATTAAATCAAAATATCCTATGAAAGTTATCAAAATATTTATTACGTTAAAAATACTATAGCCATAAAAACAAACTGTAAAGGCTTTTACTTATTACTACAAACAAACCTTCTGATTCACTGATTTTTAGGTTAGAGACAATCTCTCCATATATATTGTTATGTCTTTGAAAGCTTTACTATATAAGTAGTGGTTTTATAAGTACAATATATATTGCTCTATCTCTCAAAAGTAACTTTCTAGTTGAGAAGAAACTGTTTAACTATTCTGCTTAGAGCTGTAATAAAACCATTTTATAGATTCTTTTTTAAAGTTCGTTGTGATATTATTTACCTTAAAAAGCTAAAATAATTTATAATTTAGTCATATAGTCTATTTAAATGATAATATTATAGTACATAAATTATTATAGAACATTAATAGTACAATCAATATGGTATATTAAAGCTTTATCAATTGACCGATAAGTGCTTATATAACATTATAACAAACAAGGAAGCAGCTATTACGCTTTAAACTTTTATATAAGTTTGATTTACCACGTTTATAAGTCTCTAATAAAGCCTTTATAAAATTGTCGTATAATTTTAGTATTAGAATGTTCTAACAGCTTTTTTATACACCAAAATTGCTATAGGAGCAAATTAACAGCTTATTAAGGCATTAAAATCTAAAAAGATACATTTTGAGTGATGTAATAGTAGCATTTGTGTTAGTTGGGCATTTATAAAACCCAATATTTTTTCTAAACGTATTTGGTCAATGTGGTTTACTAAGTGAGACCATGTTTTGTCTTTATCCATCGAATTTTAGTATTTTAGTACTGAAAAGTCAGAATATTGTCTGTAATTATTTATTTTTGGTATTTTAATTCTAAATTACCGAAAAGAAAATATATTCAAATAAATAACATCTTGCGCCAAAACAATAAGTAAATCTTTTGATTTTATTTATAGAAATTTCTCATACTGAGAAAGCAGTTATTTAATCTCGATTGCACCACAGACATTACAATACACGACAGTTAATTTTTAAAAATCCCTGTTTTCGCCAAGTTAAATTGACTTAAAGGTCAAATGTGACAGTTTCTTGTTTATCCTATGCAAGCAATGAAAATCAAAGTGTATCTGACCTATGTAACTAATAATTAATTTATTTGAACAGGAAAAGGTATGTTTATTGAAAGACACAAACAGCACACTATCAAGAATTAAATTAAATTTTATAAAATTTAAAATACCATCCGGTCTGCCGAGGATGTGACTCGGTGGATGAAACTTCTCTGCATATCCTGTGTCTATAATTTACACGTAGAATAATGGCGCTCTTGGGAAGACCCGTTTTGGAACCCAAGGAATTGAGAGAAGTGTCGGCAAGAATGTTTTTGGACTTTGTAAAAGGGACAAAACTTCTTGGTGAATAGAACTAAATAGTGGGACGTACAATAGACCTAATACGTTACGAACTTAACCACTCCTCAATAATGGTGGTCCAATGACCATCTGTTTTCTTCCAGAATTTCGAGTAATAAGGCTGGTTAGATCAATCACTTAGCTCTTTGATTTCTAGTTTAAAAGTGATAAATAATTTCTAAGTGACATCTGCAAAATTATATTGTTAGTTAATAAACCATAATGCTTATTAGGAATCATTGGAGTGTAAGAGTGATGGGTCAGCAGGTTGCGGCTCCAAGGCAACTAGACAGCCCCGGACGCGGGATGTTTATTTTTTTAAGCACAAACTAAAAATGTTAACGTTGCCAGAGAATGGGGATACGCGTTTGTGAGATGGTACGATGTAGACGGATTTAGATAAGACTCGTTTTATTAAGTGTTTGAATATAAGGACTAAAATATCCCAGTTTAGTATTTTTGAGTGCCTATCCTAACAAGTCAGAAGTGGGATGCCTTACTAAATAAAACAGTTAAAAAAAAAGTGCGCCTGCAAAGTTGAAAATGAGTCATCAGGGACAACGTCCCGAAATGCAGAATGCATCTGCCGTTGACAAAGACGTAGAATTGATGAGAAGGCCCGTGTCAGAAACCCGCTCGACCACTCCTCCTATAACTCAAAGAAATTTGGATGCTATGCAAGTCGAATTGGAAATGTTGAGAAGTATCGTAAGTACAGGCTCACGTAATGTTAGTACTCCTCCAGGTATGTGGGGTTTATTTAAAGACGATAGGTTGTTGTCAGATTTCGATCCCTCTAGAGATAATCAAAGTATTAATGATTGGCTTCAAAAGGTTAATGAATGTGCGCAGATTTATAAATGGGACGAAATTACAACCATGTACCTAGCATTAGGAAAATTAAAAGGTATCGCACGTACCTGGTATGAGGGTTTAAAGAATGTCAATTATTCATGGTTGCGGTGTCAGGAAATGCTAAAACAGACATTTCCGACCAAAACCAATTTTGGAAAATTGTTGTACGAGGCGGCAACGTATGAGACGGAGTCTGGTCAAAATTTGTATGATTATTGTTTTTTGAAACTCACCAAATTAAATCAGTTACAATTGCCATTAACAAATGATCAAATAATTGATAGTATTATTGAAGGTGTACGAGACAAGCGAACTCAGATTTCATTGAGAGGAGCTAGTTACAAGACATTTGTAGAATTTGCAGCGTATGTCAAAACTTTTCCCCCTGTCTACGGGAAACCGGACATAAAAAAACGGACACTCGATGTTTCGGTATCTAATAGGTCATTCAAAATCGTTAAATCGCTGTCCAGTCCAAATAAAGTAACTCGGTGTTATGAATGCAATGAAATAGGCCACAAGCGACATACTTGTCCGAAATTTAATGCACAACCTTCCTCGTCAAATGTGTGCACAGTGTGTCGGAAAGCTGGTCATAACGAAAATAATTGTTTTAAAAGGAAAAAGGTGAACCAAAAAACGGAACATAAAAATGTTAATTTCCTAGTTACTAATAAAAATAGCATCTATCATAAGCGTGCAAAAATCGGAAATATCAAATTAAAATGTTTCATTGATTTGGGAAGTGAATGTACCCTAATAAAACAATCCGTCGCTGATAAATTGCAGTTGAATTTGAAACAAATAAATAGACCTGTAGAATTGTTTGGGTTTAATGGAGGCCGGCTAGTTCCCGATCTCGAGTGTGTCACGTCCGTAACTATAGACGGAATTAAAATAAATACACAGATGTACGTACTTAGTGACAAAGACATGTTTATTGATTTGTTAATAGGTCATACATTTACAGAACATCCCTCAGTATTGATAATAAAAACAAGCCATTCTCTAGTTATTACTACTTTACCAGATACTCTGAATTATATGCCGGATGAGCGGTTAGCAATAAATGCGATCAATACAATGGGACACGAAAATAAAATAAATAGTCTCACTTTTCAAAACATCAGCTGCGGAGAAATAAGTGACCTAGAGAAACGTAAATTGTTTACTCTTTTAAAACAACACGAGAGTCAGTTTTCTTTCAACTTAACCGAATTGGGGCACACTAGTACAATTCACATGGAAATAGAACTTATTAATGAAAAACCAATAGTGTATGCGCCTTATCGCTTATCAATAAAAGAACGGGATAATGTGAAAAATATGATACAGGAGTTGTTAGAAAATAATATTATTCAAGAATCTCAGTCCCAATATGCCAGTCCTATTTTACTGGTTAAGAAAAAGGATGGAGGAACTCGAATGTGTGTCGATTACAGAGCTTTGAACCGGATTACAAAGAAAAATAAATACCCCCTTCCATTAATAGAAGATCAAATAGATCGATTGGCGGGGTATTCATTTTTTATTACGTTAGATTTGTTTTCGGGATACTATCAAGTTCCGGTACACCCTCAATCGATAGATAAAACCGCTTTCGTAACGCCGGACGGGCAATATGCTTTCTTAAGAATGCCTTTCGGTTTGGCAAACGCCCCGTCAGTGTTTCAGAGGCTTATGCATTTAGTTTTAGCTGAACTTCGATTTCAGTTTGCATTTCCATACATTGATGATGTTATCATACCCGCTAAGACATTTGACCAAGGTTTAGAGCGGCTAACCATAGTTCTTGAGAGATTTAAGCAGCATAACCTAACGCTAAAATTATCCAAGTGTTCGTTTTTCTGCAAGAAAATCGAATATTTGGGGCGTGAAATTTCAGAAGCTGGTGTTAGGCCGGGAAAGGCTAAAATATTAGCCATTAAAAACATGCCTCCACCCAAAAACATTAAACAATTGCGTCAATTCCTTGGATTGGCGAACTATTTCCGAAAATTTGTTCGTAACTTTGCTGTCCTTGTTCAGCCGTTAACGAAACTGTTGAAGAAGGATAAATCATGGGAGTGGACGAGTGAACAAGACAATGCAGTAGAGGTAATCAAAAGTCATTTAAGTCGACGACCAGTATTAAAAATCTTTCATTCGGACTTATGTACAGAAGTGCACACAGATGCTAGCAAGGAGGGTCTCGGGGGCATATTGTTACAAAAAGAAAATGGAAATCTCCAAGTAGTAGCATACTTTAGTCGTCAGACATCAGTATTAGAAAAAAAGTTTCATTCCTATGAACTCGAGACCCTCGCGGTGGTTGAGACGCTGCGTTATTTTCGGGTGTACTTGGTAGGGATTAAATTTAAGTTAGTTACAGACTGTAGTGCGATTAGGAGTACTGCTGTAAAAAAGGATATAGTACCAAGGATTGGTCGGTGGTGGCTAACCTTGCAAGATTATACTTTTGATATTGAATACCGACCGGGCATTAGAATGGCACACGTAGATTGCTTAAGTAGAAATCCGCAACAAGTCTTAACTGTTGTAAATATTACGGAAGCAGATTGGTTGTTAGCAGCCCAACTGCAAGATGAGGAAATTGTCAGGATCAGGGATATATTGTTGGAAAAGAAACCTGATTCGGTAACTAAAACATATTTTCAAAATTATATGATTAAAGATAATAAAGTCTATCGAAAATTAGATAATAAAACTAATAAATGGTTGGTGCCTCGGGCAAATCGGTGGCAAATCGTTAAATTGTGTCACGATGATATGGGGCATTTCGGGCTCGAAAAGACTTTATCCAAAATTCAAGAAAATTATTGGTTCGGGGGTATGAGAAAATTCGTAAAAAAATACGTCGACTCGTGCCTGAATTGTCTCTATTATAAGTCACCTTCGGGAAAAAGACCGGGACTATTACACCCAATTGAAAAAGTACCAGAGCCCTTTCATACGCTGCATATTGACCATTTAGGTCCGTTTATAAAATCTAAACGAAACAACACTCAGTTAATAGTAGTAGTAGACGCATTTACAAAATTTTGCTTAATCGAGCCTGTACGAAACACAAAATCTAAATATGTATTAAAAATGTTAAACAATGTTATTGATATTTTTGGAGTCCCAGTCAAAATTATATCAGATAGGGGGAGTGCGTACACAAGTCGGGTATTCAAGACATTTTGCTTGGACAATGGAATCAAGCACGTGGTGAATGCAGTCGCTACGCCGAGGGCAAATGGGCAGTGCGAAAGGTTTAACCGCTCTATTCTACACTCTCTTGCTACACTCAGTGGAGGGTTGGAGGATGATCTCTGGGACACACAGGTGAAAGTGGTTCAAAGGGGATTGAACAACACTATTCATAAGGTGTTAGGTACAACACCTTCAGAGGTATTGTTTGGAACCAAACCTAGAGGCGTAACTGACGCTATCCTTTTAAATGAAATACGGGACGATATGGATCGTGCTAGTCTAGCAGATTTGCGGGCCCGTTTAAGTGACAACATTCGACAAGATCAATCGAGCCAGAAAAGACGTTATGATTCAAAGCGCAAGGAGCCTCCTGTATATTCTGTGGGTGACTTAGTCTTGGTGCGGAAGACAAATTTTAGCCCAACTGGGGAAAGTCGAAAGCTTTTACCAAAGTATAAAGGACCTTACAAAGTAAATGTTGTACTACCAAATGATCGTTTCGTGGTGCGTTTAGCTGACAAAAACTTGCATAAAAACAGACCAGTGGTAGTAGCAGTTGATGGGTTAAAGCCTTGGATCACTCTTGGTGAAAAGGTAATCTAGATTAAAGGTGTGTTGTAGATGTGTTGTAGACATTCACTATGTTGAGGAAGCGCATTGAGGACGCACACATATGATTTAGTTTTGATGTAGTAATTATGTTAATTTATGTGTGTTGTATATGTGTTGTAGACATTCACTATGTTGAGGAAGCGCATTGAAGATGCACACAAAGGGGTTTACTTTGTACTTATATGTTGTGAATTGATGTACCAGCGTGACATTCGCTGTATTAAAAGAAAAAAAAAATAAAGAAAATAAATAATAATATATGTTGCTAAGATCCTGCTCACTTGTTTTCAGAATAGTGACCCGAATGAGGACATCCGGGAAAACCAGGATGGCCGACTGTAAGAGTGCTGGGTCAGCAGGTTGCGGCTCCAAGGCAACTAGACAGCCCCGGACGCGGGATGTTTATTTTTTTAAGCACAAACTAAAAATGTTAACGTTGCCAGAGAATGGGGATACGCGTTTGTGAGATGGTACGATGTAGACGGATTTAGTTAAGACTTGTTTTATTAAGTGTTTGAATATAAGGACTAAAATGTCCCAGTTTAGTATTTTTGAGTGCCTATCCTAACAGGAGTAATGTTATTATGTATAAGGCACGAAATTTTTAAATAAAGAACATTCGGGACAGTTCCACCATACTTGTTCTCTTATATAAGAGGGTCTTGCTGACCAATTAATTCATACCCATTCGTACATATTCGTACGCTATAGCCTTTCGGTTGAGAGTGGAGAATGGCCCAATCCAGCGGTTCAATAAATCCATAACGAGACTGGCGGTTTTTCCCTCTTGTTCTCCAATTAATTACCGCATAATAAAAGTATGCAATCAAACAGCGCCGACGGCGAATTATAATATTTTAGTATTTCTTTGTGAATTACCAATTAATAGTTTTAATTAGGTATAATATATAGGGGCCATAAATATGGGTTCTCTGAGTCGCTTAATGAACGCAGCCGTGAAGTAAGACTTTGTTGCAATAAAAATATAACAAAGTTAAGGCAGACGTGCTATAACTCATACGGAACCAATAAACGTGTCTATGAGGGTAAACAAACCGCCAGCCCGTGATTTACTAAGGCTTTCTGTTCTCCCGGTGATTTATAGGTTCCTTTCTCTGGGTATCGTCCGCCTGTCGCCTTGAAATATAGATCTCCAGAGTTACTTCATTTCGTCATTACATTAAGCTGTTTACACTTGCTGCGATTGAAAATTAATAATTTTGATTGAATGTATTGATAACAATAGCAAGGCACATAATCATACCGGCAGATTTAGGATTGTCACGGTTAAAAACTGCAAAATAAACTATATACTGAGTATTCCTCTAGGTTAAGGTACATTTAGCTTCTGGAAGTTACCTCTTTTTTGTTTTTTTTTTGTTTTTCTATGATTTCTAAACTGTAACTGCACATGTCGTTTTATTTCCAGCTGTGCTCATGGGCAGAAGTAGTCTAGTTTTACTAGTTTTATATTCTACTATGGCTACAAATAAAAACACACTATACCAAAAAGAAAAATGGCTTGGACTGTAGTCTAATCTGATGTATCTCATAGTACTTTAACCCACTGAATCCGAATGTAAAGTTAGAACTGCCGTATCAGTTCGTGTTCTGACTCAAGACACTTCCATAGAAAGCGGTTTTCGAGATTTGAAGCGGATTCATAATCTCATTGCACCCTAACCTAATAACTCCGTAGTTTCATAACCTGTAACCCTCGCTGTAACTCCAGGCCGCAACCCGAGATGAATCCAAAAAACTCTTTAGAACATGGATTTCATACATCCTAAACCACATGATTGTAAGTTGGCATGCTTCTCTAATCCCATAACCCCGTAACCCGTAGCCTCGGTTGTATGAGGATATACAGGGTGATTCAAAAAACCGCTGACAGACTTCTAGGGTAGGCAATACATGAAAAATTAAGACGAAAAGTCTTAATAAACATAGGGTCGCAAATGCCTCCTTAAAGAGATACAGGGCGTCAAACTTTCTGTAAAATTACACATTGTCTGCAATAATTCCAAAATGTCTGAACATTTCTATTTCAAATTTGCTATGTGTAGTTAGCTCCCTTAAGACCAATGTTTGATGTACTGCTCAAAATTTTATGAGCAGCAGTGTCGTAGAAAATTTTTAAAAATATTTTCTACGCCACTGCCAATTTTGTCAAACGGACACTATTTTCGTGTAAAGTGTTCAACTGTCCATCGAATTGGTCTCTTGCAAAATTTTGATTAAAGATACAGTTTTTGGGTCATTTAGGTTTCAACTAATTTTGTCAGAATGAAATAACGTAAACAATAAACAACAAATTTAAGGGTGAAAACGTAATGATAAAAATTGCATATCTGGAAATAATGTAAAATATCAGAGTAGGTGTTAGAAGTGATCTTCTTATTCTTTCAAAAATCCCGGGCGTATTACGTATTGTTTGAAAGGCTTGTTGAATTCGTTGCCATAATTCATCAATCGAATTTACTAGAGTTACGTAAATCAGCTCCTTAACATGTTCCCAAGTCTGGAAAACTAGAGGATTCAAGTCCGGTGAACAGGCGGGCCACTGGATTGGACCACCATGTCCAATCCACCGTCTAGGGTATGTCATATTTAAATAATCTCTTACTTGTCGAGCGAAATAGGCCGGAGCGCCGCCATGATGGAACCAAAGGCTCCTCTGCACATCCAATGGTACTTCACCTAACAAGCTGTTCAAATTATCCATTAAAAAATTAAGGTAAGACTGGTCATCTAGTCTATTTGGTAGCCTAAAAGGACCAAGAGCCAATAATGCCAGCATGAACGTTAATTGAAAATTCATGCTGAAAATTTGTTATTCGAATGACGTGACGATTTTCGTCGCTCCATAAATGATTATTGTGTAAGTTAATTATTCCTCGTATCGTAAACGATGCTTCATCTGTGAATAAGATATTCGCGGAAAAATTGGGATTCTCTGCAAGCCTGCCAAGCAGCCATCGTGACCACTGAACACGTTGAAAGTGATAAGGGTGCAATTGTTGTTCGCGAAGTGTTGTCCAAACACATGTTTGTGATATGTTTAAATTTCTAGAAAATTGTCGGGTACTTAACATATTATTATTTTCTATTGCTGTCAGGACCATTTCCTCAGATTCCGGAGTTCTAGCATAACGCCGTCGTCCAGAATGAATTTTTGAAACATTTCTCTGTACCGCCTAACTGCATCACGGGAAACAAAATTCGCTAGCCCATAACATAGATGCGTATCTGTCATCTCTTCAAATGAATATTCGTAATTCATACTGTTATTGAAAATAGCGAAGTAGCTGAAATAATTGAAATATAACCGTAAAAATGACAAAGAGAAGCTTATAAGCTAGTTTACTTAACTCACTTGTCACTTATTATTGACATTAGTGACAGCCGATGTTTAATTTTATTTTGAATAGCACAAGCCTACTATGCGAAACTAAAATGAATGAAAATAAAATTGTATTCACAAAATTTCTACAAACGTGTTTTTCTTAAAAATGGTTGCTTTAATCAAAATTTTGCATGTGACCAGTTCGATAGACAATTAAACACTTTACACGAAAATAGTGTCCGTTTGACAAAATTAGCATTGACGTAGAAAATATTTTTAAAAAAGGGTCACGTTGACCCCGTCTCTACGACACTGCTGCTCATAAAATTTTGAGCAGTACATCAAACATTGGTATTAAGGTGCTAAGTACGCATAGCAAATTTGACATAGAAATGTTCAGGCATTTTGGAATAATTGCAGACAATGTTTAATTTTACAGAAAGTTTGACGCCCTGTATCTCTTTAAGGAGGCATTTGCGACCCTATGTTTATTAAGACTTTTCGTCTTAATTTTTCATGTATTGCCTACCCTAGAAGTCTGTCAGCGGTTTTTTGAATCACCCGGTATAATATATAACTACTAAACTCTGTGGAAACATGGATCTCTTACAACAGGGGTCCGAAACCTCACATGACTGTGAGTTGGCAGGCTTTCATAACCCCATAATCCAATAACCACGTAACTCTAACTCCCTCCTTGAGCCTTGACGTGTTGTAACTCCTAACTCCTATAAACCCATGATCTGGGGCATTCATAAGTGTGTTATAAAGTTACCTGTTTTTTTTCTTTTTGTATCTACAGTGAAGAAACACTACATACACCTCAACAAAAATGGGCTGGATCGTGGATCAGACCAGTGTATTCTAAGGTATTTTAACATGCTGAATTCAAATAAAAGTTCGACTCTGGATTCTGGAATAATTTGAAGGGTACCTAACTCAGTACACTGAGCTACAGTACTTAGGCCCCTTTTGCATCCTCCTAGCGAGAGATCAGCTCTCTTGGAGCTCAATTCTTGACGGTGAGAGAATAGAATGCTCCCTGGGGAACATTCCCTCATTTCGCTCTACTACTGTTCTCTCATAAAATTCATACTGTATTCTCGACACAAGGGGATCGAGCCATGAAAGTGAAAAATGAGGAACAATGTTGTCAAATGTACCGACCCCAATCAGAAAGCAGTAAATAGGCGGTAGAATGAAAACTAGTGATGAGCTAGTCATGAAATAAGTGTGTTACTTATTATTGTTATTTGATTGTCAGTGTCAGGTGCAGTCTAAAAAGAAAAGAAAATGGAAATCAATAAAAAGCCGAAGCTAAATCCAGAAAGTTCTAAACAAAAAGAACTTCTAATATATTATATTGGGAGTAAAAAACGAATTTACACTGGAATGTTAACACCCAGCTACACTAGAGAGACAATGATGGCTAACTGGGAAGAATTTACAAATATTTTAATACTATTTTAGGTAGATCCATTTTATTCTATTATTATTTTATTCGAGTACTGCACAATCCCTCAGGTAAACACAAATTATACGAACATTTCCTCAAAGTTCTCGAAGGATATCACCACAAAACAGTAACTAGAGATATGAATATGACAGACAGATTGCGGAATTCGTAATTTGTGAAACATGTCAAAAAATATAGGGTTAGGTTTAATGATCCCTGCCTGTTCCCCCGAAAATATCAGTAGAAGAAATAGTGAACAATTCTTCTATCATTACTCAATAGAACACCATTCAAGAATACCGATTAATGTGTTTTAGTAGAGACACGCCCCCTTTCTCTCGTTCCTTCTACTCCCTATAATTCAAGAATAAAGTCCCTGAGCAGTCAAATAGCGTATTAAGGAGAAAAAGGTGATGACGTTGCTTAGGGGATCTCTCTGATGTAGGCCGTAGAAGGCCACCGTTCTCCTAGCACGTTGACGAGACACCAGTGCACTCGCAGTGTAGATGGAAAACTGTCTCGTCTTCCTGCTCATAACTTCTACAGAGAGGTGTTTCACACTTCCTCATAATGTAGAAGTGTCTCCTTAGTCAACAGTGTCCGGTCTGAATACCCGTCACCAGGCTAAGGCTTACCCAGGTATTTTATGGCTATGTCTTTGCTGGGGTATCCTAAGAACTCCTTATCAAATTGACAGCTGTTTATTTCATCTCTTTGTGAATGTTTTCCTTAATAATTTCAAAAAGTGCTGACAACGAGAGCACACTGGAGGGACCGGAATAAAAAAATAATTCCTGTATCAGTTCGTGTTTTAACCTTATGGTTAAAGCGGTTTTAGAGATTTCAAATTGACTTGCGTAATCAGTGATTGAAAAAACATTCGAATTCATGGTCTCGTTGCACCACAACCTCACAACCTCATAGCTTCATAACTCCATAACTCTATAACCCCCGTAATATCAAGAAACTCTTCTAGAAAGCTACTTTTAATATTTCAGATGGTATTTATGATTCTATTGGACCATAACCCCATCACCATGTAACCCCATATCCCCGTAACCTATTATTTGAACGATTTTGATATCAAAAACACACGATCACTGATTGTACAGTCAATGAAGTACTATTACGTTTACGGGGTTATAGATCCTCACACACCCAGGGTTATGGGATTACGGGGTTGTTGGATTATGGGGTCTGCCAACTTAATCATGTAGTAAACGGATCCACACTGACGCGAATATTATTGGCTACGTCCACATACACATTCACTATTCAAAATTAGCGACTTTATTAATCTCGAACAATGTCTCGGCATGTTAAATAAGGCGAGAAGTGAACATTAAAGTAATATCCATATTAGTAATACAAGTCAGTCGAAAATATATTCAAATGAGAAAATTAAGGATTAGCATATGAAATCAGTAAGTGTGCAGCATAAGCAAAAAATGACACTTCAAAAATTGAAAATTTACGTTTTAATTCAGAACATCAGAATAAAAATCTTTCCAATTTCCAGCTGGGACCTGGGAGTTTTATATGATCACTCAGTATTAAAATATACATCAGTATTACTGCAATAAGCAATGATCAAGTATTACTTATTACTATTTAGAATTTTTTTATAATATTTAATCAAATATTACCTATTATCCATTATTACTCAAATATTACTCAATATTTTTCAGAATTACCCAAGCAATTGCTGCTGCGGTTTCTCCCTCGGTTTAAAGTGGAACGGATCCTGATATATGTTCCTCATTTCTAAATCTAATACTTTCAGGAGAGTCCATTCATCCGATTCAACTGAGATCAAACCATCGAGATGATTATTCAGTAATTCTAATAGCGGCATGCGGTTAGATTTCGATCTGTCCTTCTCAGATAATCAATTTTAAACCATTTTGATCTCATCTTGGAAACGACTATAGACCTGATGTTATTAATAAAAATTGGTGTCGTGCACAAAGCATATCTCTTCCGGGTATTACATATAAGAATTTTTCTGCTTTATGTTGTTACATCATTCATCACTAGATTACCGTGAAATCTCACAGAACTTTTATCTTGACAAAATGGTCGCGGTTTTAATAAACGCAGGCAGGATGCATTAGATTTGAATGCACTAACGCATATTTTTGTCTCCACTTTTAAGAATTTCTAAGAACCACTAATTTATTTTTCTATTAGGAACGTATGTTAATGCGAACTGACGGGTATATTTGAAATAATAATATAATACAAATAAATGCGTTTGATGACGGCAGCATTGATGCCAGCAATATGAACCTGTTTCTATCATCTGCAGTGAAATCTCTGATCTATTTTTCTGGCTGTAATATTGTTTAGCCTATTTATCACATTTGTGGACCTTCAAAAAATGCTTTGATAGAACAACAATTTAGGAATAATTATAATGTTGCAGAGGTGTTGTATTCATTTATGAATGCTCTACCAAAAGCATTTCTTCCTGATCTAACAAAAATGTTAGTGTAATTTACGTTTCCTTGTTCTCGAGCGATCACAGTAAGTCTTAAGTGAGGTGATGTTTTGCCTCACTTAGATAACGTATACATGGGGAACGTTCGTGACAAACTACTGCCAAGACGATGCGAGGTAAAACTGAACTTGATTTTCCACCAGGTGGTCGATGGATATAAATGAGAAATAACGATCTATTGAATTAATGAGACATTAAACAAAATTGTATGTGACTGTAAGATTGAACAATAACCTTTGTCGTGTATACAGGTAATGGAAGAACATAAGTTGTGTACAATTTAAAAACTGATACTATTCATCAATAGACAAATTATTTACAGATATACATATCGAAAAAATAATAGAGATATTCTAATAAAATAATGTTATCTTCAAATATCGTTTGACAGAGAAAAGATATAGGTACCGAAATTTAGTTAGGTTTAGTTATTCAACTAGTAGATATATTTTCAGGGACAATATTAATCTAGTTGCCTCGTTGAACAAGAAGAGGTAAGTTGTTTTAGTGAAAAAGAGCAAAAGAAGCATCTTTCTTCCAGATATAACTAAAACCAAGGCAACTGTTTTCAAGAATCACACAAGCCTGATTTGCCCACGGTAAAATTAGTAAATCTGCTATACTTGTAGTTTATCTGCTAGTTCATTTAGCTAGAAAAAAAATTCCTAAAAAATAATAATAAAAGATAGCATTCCTTTCAGTAATTAATGTAAGGCCGATACAATGAGTCAGTTCTACACCATCTACTAGCAAAACTTAAATCTTATTATAGCTGTTCAATTATTGAAATTTAAGACAATGAGATGTTTTGCGAAAATCTTAAAGTACTTTCAGAACTCTCCCGAATAATGTAAGTTTTCTTCTCGTAACAGTGTATAGAACCCAAAAATAGTAGAAGCGGAAGGGGGTTGGTTTATTCCTCACTACTTATACTCCGGAATAGATGACGCTTTGAATAATTGATCAACAGCAATCAATTTGCCTGGATATCCAAGGTTTCTTGGATGTTAGTCAAATAATTGGAGTAAAATTAGGATAATATTAATGCAAAAGATTAAAAATTAAGTTTAATTGAAAGGAAAAAATGATGCTGTAAAAGACTCAAGTTTCGTTACAAAATTGCGAAAAAAGAGAGATTTTATAAAAAAATATGTGTAGCCTCAATTGAATTATGTTTCTCTAACAATTAAATTTGGAAAAAGTAATTTAAGATTAAATCTTGAGGTCTTGTTCATCCAATAACCGAATATTTGTAGGGAAGCACTGAAATTTGTAATCTTTTCTGTATAACTCTAACCTCACTTCTTCTAATTAACATGTTTTTGGATTTATGTAACTAAGATTTACAAATGATGACGAGGTGAAAGAAGCGAATAATTTATTCAGTGTTTGAATCTTGGAGCATATACTACATGGAGGAAGAACACTTATAACGACAGTATAAACGAGTGACATAAAGAGAAAGAGATATTTAGGTACAATCTTTCTCTCTCCAGCAGGCATATGATTGCCGATTGACTAACTCTCCTCCTCCTCAACGATTAGAGCGAGAGAGCGAGTACACAAACTATCGCCCTTTCTCTCTACAGCATTTACACATTTTAACATGCGGTGTTTACTACATGTAGTATATGCTCTAAGGTTTGAATCGTATATGAATTGTATTTCAATATTGAATTTTTACGTAATACTTTTCACTGGTTTGAAAACTTCCACAACGCGGAATTTTGTTAAAAGCTGCAGCGAAATAAAAATCATCTTGACTTTATCATAGTTTTTTTTGTATTTTTATTATATATTTTAATTGTATTATTGTATAACTTGGTAACTTGTACTGTCGCAAATAAATGTAATTATTATAAAAATAAATCTGATGGGAAAGAGGGATGAAAAGAATTCTTTTAGCCATACCTGGATGTAAATGACATAACGCAATAAATATTAAACTAACATTAATTGCTTGATCCATAACGGCTATGAAGGTTTCCGTGAGCGAACATCGACTATAATGATAATTTTTAAATGAAATTTACTAATTAAGGCTATTTGTTAGCCGTCTACCTACTGCGGAGGAAAAATGGTGTCATTAATTAACGTCTGTTCACAATATACTATTTAAATGGTTGTTGTTTTCTTAGAAAACACAAGTGTTGTTGATCTATAGATCCGTATTGAGTAAGGAGTATTGATTGTACCCTTTGTGCGGGTTTTTGTAAGTATTCTATTCATTAGTTCATCGATTTTAAATACATTAGTGAAAGATTACTTTTTTTTTGTGTAACGTTGACGCAACTGATGACGTTTTAGTAAACTGTTTGTATGTTTAACCCAACTTGCTTGACATCTAGATGTGTTTCTTTAACATGATGTATTATAGAGTGAATTTTAGCAAAAAAAGTAGTGTACACAACAGTTTATCTGAATCGGACAAAAAAAAAATTGTTGGATGTCCTCGTCCAGAAATGGATAAAAAGGACATTATTAAAACAAAAGTATATACGTGAGACACCCCCAGGAATGTGCCGCCAATGGATATCATTTGCCCAACATTATATGATGGACTCATTATTTTACCATGAAACCTGCACGTATATTTTCCAGTATAGCATTGTATGTTTTGCTTATACACTATGTTTCAGTTTCAGAATTAAAAAACTACAAATTAAATTCAGGTGGTCAACATAGAAAAAAGAAATCCTATGAAAGAATATTTTAAAACGCTTTTTTTGTAGACGCGGAATATTGAAATATATAGCAACTTGTTGGTTATAAATTTTTGTATTCAAGAATTACTTGTTGACGACTGAACTGGCAATCCGTAGCATGCTGCGACATTATTAAGAAGCATTTAGATATTTTAAAATTTTGACTAGTCGATCTTAATTAGCATCACTTAAAGGTTTATACTGTAGTATATCAACCTCAGGTTCGATCAAAAAAATAAACGTAGTTGTGGCCAAACATATGTGATCGTCATAACGAATACCTACGTTGTGTGTATCTATTTTTAATTGACCGGAAGGCGCTGGCTACTAACTTTTTTTGGGGGGGATGTATGGTTTAATTTTATAAAAAAAAGACAAAGTAAATACACCTAACTTTATTATTTACATACAACAGTCTTCAAATGAAACATGTGACAAATATAAAGAACAACAAAAACATTAACAAACATTTAACATAGAATGAGAGTGCCAGGCTCACCTAGAGCTCCTGTGGGGAAAGAGCATGGCAGAGAAACCCACGATCTTTGCTTTTACCACCCAAATATAAATACAAAACAACCACTAACCAAAGGCATAAATTGAGAACCTTTGCTAATGATACCTGACTTATTTAATGTCTCACTAAATGTCACCTCACTCATATTAGACAGACACATTTCCAAGTAAAACTGAAGAGGTTTGGTGTTAGTTAGCCGGCAGAGCCGGAAGGTACTGAAGTCCCATACGGGAAGCAATCCAGCTATAATTGAGATTTCGGAAGATCTGTTAGCAATTCTTTTTTTGCAGATTCGTTCCTCACGGGCGAAAATGTAAGTGAATTCAACAAGGCCCTTATATGCGTCTTGACATAAAGTGAGCACAAGAAATCAAACAACAACGTAATCAAGATAAAACAAGTTAAATGTGAAACAAAGAAGTTGTTTTGCAATATCTGGGTAGACACGACAATATATACATATTTTAACATGTAATAAATAATGAGCAATCTTTAATAATAATTGTAACAATTTTATATTAGAAAAATACACGCCCCTGAGCGTAAGACAATGAAGGCTAAACATACCAAGAATTATTATCATGAAACATCTAGGTTTTTCGAACAACGTTATCATGACAAAAACAAATTAGATGTGAAACAAAGAAGTCGTTATTGTAAAGTCAGGGTGCCCACGACAATATATATATTTTAACATGAAATAAATAATGAGCAATCGTTAATAATAACTATAACAATTTTACCTTAGAAAAATATATGCCCTTGAGCATAAAGCAATGGAAGCTAAACATACAAGGTATTATTATCATGAAACATCTATAACCATCACACTATTAAGATTATATTGAACAATATACAACAAAGTACTTAAAGAATGTTACCTGCTAACTAATACCGGTTAAACACTTAATTTTCCACTACTTCTATATTTATATTTTTCACACTATACTGATCGTCTTACTTTTCACTCCGCGCTGTCCTCACTTCAACTGCCTATCTTCGACTTCCTAGGCTTCCTTCCAGAATTGCCCCACTTAGGCGCTTGTTTTTTGTGCTTCCTTCCACCGACCGTTAATATTACTTTTTCGTTATTGTGCAACACTCATGTAACAGGTGACGTCGAAGTTGATAGGTACGGTTTTGCACAATACTAAGTTTAATCTGTTTATAATGCAGAATATTTTTTTATACAGTAAATTTTTTAGTTTTAAATTTTATTTTTTAACTTAAAAATCTGGAAGGCATTGGAAATGCCTGAAGATGAAAATGTAGTTTTAAGCTGATAGGGAAACTTCATAAATTTAAATCATTAGTCATAGAATACGAAGTATCTTGGATACCTCGGCAGTCACCCTGTGTATGCCATATAAAGCAATAACTTCATAAAAGTAATATTGGAAATTAGGATTCAGAAATACTAAATTAGATTAATAAACTGAGACTGAACATAATTTGTCCAGGTGTTGTCTTACACAATAGACTAGCCTATTTTTACCTACGATGTTACTTGATTCTAGTAGAGAAGAAATGCGATTCTATATAGAAGAAATGTTTTATTTATATTTAACATATTGTTAAGTCGTATGAAATATTTTTGTAAGTTTATTATATCCATATAAATATAGATGAATACGTGAATAATTCTATTTGTATTGCATAATTTATCCAAGTTTTCTGTTTCGAATATTTAGCACATTCTGTTTAGAATTGTAATTAATTTGTTAGATTTTCTCGAAATGTCCTTCGTGAATGCATATTTATTATACTGTATAAAGCACTGTGGCATAAATACCAGATAAAAATTGTTTTTATTGTTGTTTTGGATAGAACGTATTCAGATTGTAATTAAAACTAAAACAAATTTCATTCCGTTAATTGTATTTCCAAGATTGTGAGACTAAATACCAATATATAACGCAGACCATTCTTTGCAAGTTATTATATTGTCACTCGCTCGATTTTATTCGAATGGATTTTATTGTTTTGTAGGTGTAAAACATCGGGACTATCGCGATTCCCGCTGTTACTCCATTGCTCTCGGATGGCTCTCGTTCCCTTCGTGCTGAGCATGATAATGACTATAAATGTCAATTTTGTGTGTCTTGTAAATATGGATCATACGAAATATTTTATGTAAAAGGACGGGACTTGCCTTACGCCAAATTTATGGTCCGTAATGCTATAATATTTTTACAGTTTTCTGTTCGAGTTAAATATATTTAACATTTTTTTTTGGTAAGGTAATAAGGTAAGATGAATCCATATTGTAAATACACGTATATTTGATAATTTAAGGATTGAATATTTTCTTAAAAATATTTTGAAGTATAAGACAAAATCGTGTTTGTAATTATTTGAAATAACTATAAATATTATGCAGACGAAACTAAATAATACTTGTACAATAATAAAAAATATATATGTATACAGGCTGTTACAAATTCGCTTCTCACTACAGGGATCTCGGAAACGGTAAGAGGTACGAAGTAGCTTAAATGGGGACAAAGTTGCGTAACATTATGCCTCTAAAAAATCAAGGCTAACATGATTAGTTTTCGAAATATTTGAAAAAAAAACGAAATTTTGGAAATCCGTTTTTGTTTCATTTCAGCCTTGTTTGAGGCGATTTTGAAAAAAGAACACTTTCTCATGGCCACGTTTTACCCTCTATCGAATGGCATAATCAATTTTTATATGTAACGTTTCGTCTCTCCTGGACCATCATCAACTTAATTTTTTTAAATACGACCCTAGAAATTTTATTAGATTTTTTGCAAGCCTTCATGGTCCCCAATACTGTACTGCCTCAGCCCGAACCAGATTCAGACGTTTTGTATCGAAAAATTCATCTTCAGTGTATTCGTTCCAAATTTATCTAAATTTTTTATTTAGATTTCTTTGTTTATTGAATTATCGTACACTGTAAATGTCGTTACACCCTGTGAAATACATCTAGTTATTTAAACTATTACCACCACGCGTTACAATAAAACGTTTATTATTATTAACTATTACCATCACTTGGTCATACATAACTCAATAAGTTGTTGTGTCAAAATTAAAACATTATTACAATTTTAATTTTATTATGACAAATTAATTCTTAAAAATGCATATGAACAACCAAAACGCCAACTGAATATTATTCTTTAAAAAATTTTAGTAAATGTTCAAAAACATTTTCGTTTTGGCAAAGGTTGAAAATGAAGATCAGCGAAATATTATCGGATTTTATTATACATGGAGAATGGAGTTACAATTCTACACTAAAAGAAATATCTCCAGATATGTCAGATGTATATGTATGAATATAGTGAAAAAATAGATCGGAATTTGTTTGAATTTTGAGCATTCGAGAAGCCTAGAAATAACTATGGACACGGAAATAAAACTAAATTTTTTATTTTAATGCGTGATGGTAATAGTTTAAATACCAGATTGATTTCACAGTGTCTAACGACACTTACAGTGAACTATAATTCAATAAACAAAGAAATCTAAATAAAAAATTTAGATAAATTTGGAACGAATACACTGAAGATGAATTTTTCGAGACAAAACGTCTGAATCTGGCTCGGACTGAGGCAATACAGTATTGGGGATCATGAAGGCTTGCAAAAAATGTAATAAAATTTCTAGGGTCGTATTTAAATAAATGAAGTTGATGATGGTTCTGGAGAGACGAAACGTTACATATAAAAATTGATTATGCTATTCGATAGAGGGTAGAAAGTTGCCATGAGATAGTGTTCTTCTTTTTTCAATATCACCTCAAACAAGGATGAATTGAAACACAAACGGATTTCCAAAATTAGCCCTCATTTAAGCTACTTCGTACCTCTTACCGTTTTCGAGATCCCTGTAGTGAGAAGCGAATTTGTAACAGCCTGTATATTTAAGAAAGCTTCAATCGAGACAAAATTTAATTTAAGCAGAGTCTTTTATTGTCCTGTAACCTATTTTCAAATAAAGAAACGAAAATATTTTTCTTTTTAGCCTTTGACCTTAAATATACAAGAAGTGATGTTACTTATTTTACACAGTATATTCTTTTTTTCCTTATAGTACTCACTTTTACTTTTTTTTTATATTTTGCAACGATTGGGTAAAAATGTCTTTTAAAATTTACTATTAGTACATGATTTCATATTTCATCCAATTTTCAGTATATCTAGATACTTTTTCAGTCTTCAATTTGAACACTGTTTCTAAATGTATTCTAGGTACTTTAATTAACAACTTATCCAAAAAATTGGGAATAGATGCGTCATAAAAAATGGACCCAATACCGTAAAAAATTTTTGTAAAATCCTTATAGTTTCCGAGAAAAAAAATATTGAAGTTGTTGTATTTACAACCCTCATATGGCTGTACTACTGTAGTCTCTAGCGACATTCGCGTTGTTCGCTATGCACAATGCGCTCTTTCTCCACGTGGCCCCAGACAATTCCGAATACTGAAATCCGATTTTTGCATTAACGTTTCTGCGATAGTGTTTATATTAGTATTTCGTGTCAAAAATCGCTTACGTGTATAGCAACTCGGAGTTGCTATATCGGATACCGTTTTAATTTATGGTGAAGTAAGACAACATTTGTGTTATGGTGAAGCAAGACAACAGACAAGAAACTGGGTAAGACGTGCCCAAATGTGTTTACACGTCGGTGAACAAAATTTTGAACAGTTGTTGTAACATCAGGTATGTCAAATTATTTTATTAATTAAAACCACAAATTAATTTTATTAATTAATAATAACAATAGCTGCAAAAACAGTTCAATTTAATGATATAAAAAAGGTGTTATAAAATTTTATTTTTTTATTTCCTGAGGAAATAAATAATACTGCATACATTCTAGGTTTAACAATAATTTTAAAAATGACTGTTTTTTGCTTTCCTTGAAAAACACTTTCTTCTGGAATATCACTACTTGTTCCATAAAAGTATAGTAGGTAGGTACAAAGCAGCGCTATCATGTTCCAAAATATGCAACTGAATATATCAACTTTTTCTTCTTTTGCTGGATGTCAATTTACATATTAAACAAATTTCCACATGGCTCTCAAAAAAATTACTTATAAAAGCAGAATACAAACAATCAAAACAAAAACTAGCTGAATAAAATTGGGAGTATGCATGTAAGGGTCTTGGTCGTATTTGGTACAGATACATATATTATTAAACTTTTCGACATCCTAAAAATTCATTCCACAAGCAAATTGCTAGACAACTATCAGAAATGGTAATAAAAAGGCAAATATTCTAAATTTCATTCAAATTTAATTTATTTAACATTTTATGACATACCCCATTGTAACTCACAGGAAAGTAAAATACTTATTTTTCTTAATTTAACACTGTCAAACAGACATGCTTCTCTAGTAAAAAAAAGTAAACCTTCACCAGTTCGTCTTTTTTTTGGAAATGGAAGACTATCAGAAATAGAGTGGAATACACTTTGGAAGATCAACTAACAACACAACACAAGTCATTCTGTGTTGAAGATAATTGATTTTATAGCGTTCTCTATCCATACGCTTTTTATGATTATCATGTCTACGATTTTTGGATATCGTGTTAGGAAAACAGATATTTCAGAATGATGACGAGATTAAAGAAATTAAAGAATTGACGCTTAGCTGAATTCATAACGACAAAGACATTTTGGCATGTTTTTATACAAAAGTCAATAAGCGCGATGGTGCAATTATTAAGAAAGAAGGTGGTTGTAGAAAATTGACTATTTGTAACTCTAATTGAATGATGTATCTCAAAATATTAATTTTGGTGTTCATTGCTGTATGCACTCTCATATCTGTGATGCACTTCTAACCAATATCTATAAAAGTAAAGCAGTGGAAGCAATTTTGGATAAACCAGATATAAACTTGTTATAAAGATAGATAGACGTCATATGCACCTCGAAACCAGTTTTTAGATGGGTACCAACTTTACAGTTTATCTCAAGAATGATGCGCTTGTGTGTAAAGCTTTATACGATATCGGCAAAATCTCTGGTTAAAATTTTACCAACTATCATTTGTTTCTCAATTTTTTAAGTGCTGCGAAGTTTACCGAAGAAAAAAGCTTATCACTGAAAATGAAGTTGTTTCATGTTTAACGATAATAAACACCCACTTCCACAAGGATATATGTACTAACGGAACCAGCTGAACATCTTGTTTCTATTACTGGAAACCTTTGTGTTCGATGCAATAAAATTACACACATGGCTGCTTTCAAAGTAAAATACTACATATTTAATAAGATTAACACGTAGCTTTATCGGGGTATACGATTTTCACTCACCTACATGTTTTGTAAACGGCACGAGACATTTAAGGTCTTTTATATAGTCGTATAAAAATCAAATTTGTCGTAAATTGTGGATACAATAGCTGCGCGGTTGGAATAAAGAATGCCCTCATGCTGGGAGGTATCCGGGGTTTAATTTCGTCCATATTTTTATTTATAAAAAAGGTGGGCTGTTTTGACGTATATTGCGCTTAGATTTGATTGTTTATTGTTGGCTGGTATCATCGAAAATTACGGTATGTGTAGCATAAAGATGTAAACGCCGGCAACGGTTTGGATATGCTGAAGAATGTAATAGAATTTAATAAAATAATAATAATTTTTGTGGATATCCGCAACAGCTTAGTATAATTTCGTTATTGGTGCCAAAATAAAAAAAAACTACAAGTAATATATGAAATATTGAAAAAAATTAATAAATATTAATGAGAAAAACTATAAAAGATTTATAAAATGAACAAAAAATGCATAATTAGAATAGGATTAAAAATATTGAAATAGTAATAAATTACTCGACGATATAAAATGTCGATATAAATTGTCGATTATCATGTGAGCTATAAAACCTTATATTTACAGTTTTTGTAATTTAAATTTTTTATTGTATGTGATAAAGTAATATATGTAAAATGTATGTATACTCCAATAATTACCACCACTTCTGGTTTTCGTGACTGAAAAAACAGTTTTGTAAAGTATCATTACTACTATTAAAATTGCAACAAAGCTCAGTTCTCATAGTATACTTTTCTGTATTCTTCTTTACATATGGTATACACTGTAAATTGTATACACTAGGCAATATTAATATTCTGACTGCAATGACTGTTTGTTTGCAGTCAGCTTTATATTTAAGTCCGGCTATTATTACAATCACTTTTCATTGTACAGAGCCTTCATAAATGTTTACAAGCCACGTGAAAAGCAAGCTTAGGCAAACAGCATTATAGGGGTGGTATTGGTGACGAAAATTCCCTAAATTTTGGCGCCACCAATATTAATGATTCGTTTACAATGAACCACGACAAACCGTTACGGCTACGCTCGACATAATGCGATATTACCAATCAGCTGGTAAAACAGAATGATGTGTTTTAATGTAATCTCGATGATCTTATCGTTTTAATTTTACCGAAATTTTTTTTTTAACTGCCAATATGAAGGAAATAAAATTACTGATTCAAACAACATTACTAGTCACGTGGGTTGTAATCATTTATCAAAGCTCTGCAGAACAAATGCATTTACATGAAACGAGTATTTATACAGGGTAGCCCATCGAAAACATACCGCAAGGCATTACAGGGTAGTAAAGAACTTTTCGGCAAAATCCAAAAACAGGTCAAATTTGTTTCTGCGGGGGACAATTTTTTGCTCAAAAAGCATACCAAAATCTTCAATCCCCTAAGTGGGGGTGATATCCCCTAAATTTTTTCAAATGGGAATGGGGGTCAAGTGGGGGGTCATTAGAAAGGGCTTTTAATTCTCTATACATCGATTCTTACTTTTTGAAAATCGATTCATTATTTTAGAAAATATGCAGCTTTGAAAATACGAACAATATTTTTGACGAGAAATGCGAAAATCGATTTAATTTTACTTCAAAACTTACGGTATTAGTCAAGTAAATGCTGAAAATGTTGTCCGCCAACTTGCATACAATGATACAGGTTGTCTTCAAACCGTTGTCGAACATTCTGGAGCACTTGCGGTGTTACTTCGCGACATACATTAATGATTCGTCCTCGCAGATCTTCCAAGGTATCAGGTGGAGTGCTGTAAACTTTGCTTTTAATGTGCCCCCAGAGAAAGAAATCTAAAGGATTTAAGTCGGGTGACCGAGGGGGCCACTCAATTGCACCTCTTCGTCCTATCCAGCGTCCTGGAAACGTCTCATTTAGGTAATTGCGCACATTGAGCGAGTAATGTGGAGGAGCTCCGTCTTGCTGGAAAATCAGTTCGTGTTCATTGTAAGCAGGGTCGTCCTCTATGATATTTGTTAGAGCTGGGTCGATGACATTTTGTAGTAAATCCAAGTACATATCGCCTGTCAAATTTCCAGGAAGGAAAAAAGGACCTACAATGGAATTTCCAAAAATACCTGCCCATACATTCAACTTCTGGGGGTGTTGGGAGTGTGTCTCATGGAAAATCCTTGGATTGGTATCAGCCCAGTAACGACAATTATGGCGATTCACTAAACCATTCAAGAAGAACGTACACTCGTCCGAAAAACACACATTAAAGAGGAAATTATCGTTTATCGCTCGTTCAGTCATTATTTCGCAAAATTGCAAACGACGATCAAAATCGTCTTCATTTAGCTCTTGCACTAGCCGAATCTTATAAGGATGGAATTTGTATTTTTTTAATATTCGTTGGACACTTGTACGACTCACTCCTGTCGCAGTAGCCAATTGCATTGTACTCAGCGTACTATCCATTGCCACTTGCCCCAATACCGCTATTTCCGTAGGTTCATTTAGTACCGGATTTTCAACCTGCCTCTTTTTGTTATGAACGGAGCCAGTTTCGCGAAATTTGGCCACCAATTCGCGAACAATTTTTCCAGACGCATGTTTCTCAGGATGCCGTTGGTTGAACAGTTCGGCGACCCGATTTCCGCATTCATTGTTTTTGAAAAAAAGCTCAATAATTTCTACTCTTTCTGGAATTGAGTACACCATAATTAATCAATTTAAAAGACTCGGCAGTATTGGTACTCTTCAACTACAAGTCACAAGACAGTTATCTAGCAACTTCTTGTGGCCTATCTAAATACGAAACAAAAAGCGGACAATTTTTTGCTCACCAAAATCAGGCTAAAGAATTCGCAAATCAGAAAAAAAAACAGCGAATTCTTTTGAAGGAATTTACCAAGCTAATACCGTAAGTTTTGAAGTAAAATTAAATCGATTTTCGCATTTCTCGTCAAAAATATTGTTGGTATTTTCAAAGCTGCATATTTTCTAAAATAATACGTCGATTTTCAAAAAGTAAGAATCGATGTATAGAGAATTAAAAGCCCTTTCTAATGACTCCCCACTTGACCCCCATTCCCATTTAAAAAAATTTAGGGGATGGCACCCCACTTGAAGAGTTTGCTATGCTTTTTGCGCCAAAAGTTGTCCCCCTCAGAAGCAAACTTTACCTGTTTTTGGATTTTGCTGAAAAGTTTATTACTACCCTGTAATGCCTTGCGGTACGTTTTCGATGGGCTACCCTGTATATATAATCAGTAAAAAATGTATTCGAAATTTTTTTTAGATGCGGGGATTCCTCCAAAAAATCGAAATGTTGGCCGGGTTCTGCAAGTCGCAAAAGTTTGAAGACCGCTGATAAAGAGTAGAAGTATTTCAAAGTTTGTTGTGACACTTGAATTTTTAGATATTTTCTTAGATGTGAGTAAGGTTGGGAGCTTACACAATAAGACACACCTAGTCAGTTATGAGTTTACTACAAATCTGAATCTTGAATTTCTCTACAGCTGTTTTTATAAAGTTTTATCTTTTGTGAAATAAGCATTAAAATCTACACAGCATCATACATAAAAGTAATTTACATAACATGAAGATAAAAAATGAATGATGTCATCTGGACACCAACATAACTATTCCCGCCGAAATGGTTTCATCGTCTCCGGGCGATGGTTTTTGGAAGGCGACGTTCATTGGTCCTTCTTTTGAAGGTTGCTGGAATAGGTTGAGACATCGGTGTCAGTATTTGGTATGAACAGCAACGGTGATGACTTCCAAGCATATTATTATGATGATGATGAAGAAAAGCCAAAGGTTAATTGAAGTTATGGAATCAGCAGGTTCCGCACTGAATCGGTCCATTTTGTCTTCTTCAGCTAATTTCGATAAAGAGTGAATGTGGTCTAAGTCGATTTCCTTCAGATTTAGGGGTATGACTTTGTTAATCGTGATATTCCATAATTGAGGAATTTCGATCTTAGGTAAGTACTTGAATTGAATTTTCAAAAAAACTTTTGAAAACTTTGTCTTATCCTAGTGATCAATCAGATCAGTTTCCTAAATACTAATGTGCTATCACATCGTGTTCGTCCGTTTTTGTTTTAACCTAATGATCAGTCAGAACACTAATGGTCAATTAGACCGATTTTCTTTCTTTTTTTCTAAAAGCTAGTACTCAATCAGACCGTGATATGTCAATCGGGCAAGCGAGACTGTATCAACAGGATAAGTGACAGAAGATGAGTACTTACTGTGTTGCGTTCTCGCGAGGTAGACTGGAGGTCTGCGGCTGCGAACACGTTGCTAATCGGGTACTATAGTTACTTTGCGACAAACACTCTTCCTCCTAGCTCTTCGACGCACCAGTGATGTTGACGCGGTCACTGAATTTCTCTACAGCTGTTTTTAAAATAAGTTTTATCTTTTGTGAAATAAGCATTACAATCTTTATAACATCATAGCATTACAAAAACGTAATTTAATATGAAAATAGAAAATTGAATAAGATCATCTGAACACCAGTATAACTTATATATGTAATCAGTGTGATAATTCCATGATAATTTAGGCCTAAATGTACTGATAAACTGATTGTGAGTCAAAATTTGGAACACTTTTAGCTTCTCTTAGGTTAAATATTAGGGTCCAAACTTTTTAGTTGAAATTGAATAATTAAAAATGAATTCTTCATACAATGCGGTAAATCGTTGACGTAAATTAAGAAGAGAACCGAGCCAAGAACTGATCTTTGTGGTACTCTTGTATTAACACTAAGACATGTTGAAGTAATATTATTAATGATGACATATTGTTTATTGTTCAGATACGAATATATAAGACCAATATTGAGCTTTGAAATCATAATAAGCTAATTTATCAATGAGAATTGAATGAGGACATAGTCAAATGTTTTTCTAACATCATGGAACTGAAAATCTCTATATTCTTTTTGCTCAAAATCTGTATTAATCTCTGATATCAATTTGTCTAATTCTAAAGTGGTTGAGATATATTTCTAAAGTCGTATTGATTAGAATTAATAGATTTTTTTATCAAGGTTTGTTTTTAGAAGATTTTCAAAAATGTTTAATGTAAGTTTATAGTTTGAGGGAACATTATCTTGGAAATTGGTACATCTTTAGATATCTTTAAGCTCTCTGGAAATATACTTCGAAAGTTGCTAATACTTATTAGAGCTGTAAGAAGCATCACTAAACGAAAACCAAACTGTCGCGATGCTGTACAGATTCTTGGAAGTGTATAATTAAATTTTTTGAATTTCCTTAATTTAAAGTGATTATTGAATGAACGAATATGAATCATTCAATACATATACAGCGTGTTCACTGATTACTGCCCAATGAAGTCTTTCAGTAATTTTTTAACAACATACAAACTTTTGCTTATCAAAGTAAGTGCGTTATCATAAATAAATTTAGATTTTGGTTTTCAGAAAACGTGAAATATGGGAACAGTAAAGTGGCTACATCGGGACTTTGTCTTGACTAACGTACAGGTCCATATTTTTCCATCTATTGGTTGTCGAAAGTATAATGTAAGCAAATTCAAATGACAACAATAATTGTGTCTCCTGAAAATTTTGTTTTTGCCTTTTCCATTCATTTTTCATTTGTAACTGGTTATATCATAATGTTGACTTCTGTCAACAGTCTATCTGAAAATTTTTGTACATTATAACAAATTGATAGCGGTTTAAAATATAGTGAGTTTTTTTAATTTTGACTTGAAAAAATCTATTGAAAATTACTTTAATTAGTTAAATTAATTAAAATTATTACTCAAATAATATGATTCAAACATAGGATTTTTTAAATGGAATTTCCTGTTACTTTTATACAGAGTGTTCCTAAATAAGTGTCAAAACGGAAAACTGTAAATTTCTCTTGAAAAAAGAAACATTATTTTCCTCTTCCAGTCTAATGAATTCGAGAAGGGTGCGAAAAAGTAGCTATTAATAGTGGTAATTTGTGTAAAAAAACTCAGTCCTGTAGTTCAAATGGTTCCTAAGATATTGGCAAAAAAACTAAAAAAAAATTAAAGTTTTGGCACCGTGTATCTCTAAAACGAAAGCCTGGAGAGAAAAATGGAAGAGGAGAATAATATTTCTTTTTTCAAGAGGAATTTACAGTTTTCCGTTGCGACACTTATTTAGGAACACCCTGTATATTCAGTTACTTTGTTACAATTGCAATATTGTAAAATTTTCATCAGTAGTGATTGCCTACCAATTAATATCGTTTTGACATATTAATAGTATATCATTTTGGCTGTATCTTTCTTATTGCCAGAGATAGGCGCATAAAAATGTACCTATATCACTGTAATCCTAAGAGTGTATTCGAATAAAATATGTAGGCTACTACCTTTAAAAAATAATATCTTTGGGTTATATTTTCCAACGTGCTGTTCAGTTCAAAAAGAAATTTCGTGTTTAATTCCTGAGTATGGTATTATTATTTTTTTCTTAAAATCGAGTTGCCTTTTAAAACTGCTTTCAAATGTTGCTAATAAACAAAAATTAGTTTATATTGAAACAAATATTCCCTGTATTCAATGCTGTGATGAATGTTAATGCATAATTAAATTATAGAAGTGTACTGTGGTACAACTAGATAAAATCTGTATACAAATGTTGCTGATTGTCTATGCAAATATTAGTTGCATTTCCAAGGTTGTTAAATTATAATGATTAATGGAAATAATTAGAGGTAATAATATACAACGGATGCATTCTACAATGTATGAAAATTATGAGTTAGACACACATCAATTATAAATTCTATTTATAAAGCGAAAGGATATTATACATACATTTTTGTATACTCATATAACATGCAGTTTTATTATACAAAATTTTAATTTCTTCGAAAAGGGTTAATTATATCAAAGCAAAGGTAGAGTGCCTTTTTTAAAGAGGAATGACCAAAATATTTAAAAAAGCAGTTTTCAGCTTTATAAAATGACACCTGTCAAAATTTTGGCCCAACAAGTGTGGTGGCAAGTCCGTTCATGACTTCCCTGACTGTGTAAAACATATACTACTATAGTATGGTTTTATGAGCCTTTATGGCCTACATAAAATATTAAAATATCATTAAATTATACAAGTTGGTTCAAAAGTTAGAGCCGAAAAGGTAAACCGTTGGGTACCCCTAACTAGGGTTATTTTGACCTCCCCTATACACTCTCGAGAATATGCCATATACAGGGTGGGGCGCGTATAATCTATAAACATTAAACTTCAGCTTCCTAACGATATAGAAAGATCACTTCTCACTTTTTGGGGAATTTTTTAATGCAAAAGTACAAATTCAGAAAAATAAATATTTTAAAAAAAATTGATAAAATGTTGAAATTGATCCCAACTGGCGCGGATACAGGCATGGCACCGACACACGAATTTAGACGAATATTTCCAGATATTCCCCTAATTGTGTCAGCAGCTTCAAGTATACGGTTTCGCAATTCTTCCACTGTAGTAATTGAAGTATTGTAAACTAATGACTTCAAGTGACTCCAAAGATAAAAGTCCCTTGGAGTTAGATCGGGTGATCGAGGTGGCCACGGCACAGGACCAAAGCGTCCAATCCATCGTTGAGAAAAAATTTCATTCAAAAGTGTCGTTACTTCTCGAGTACTGTGTGGAGCCCCATCTTGAAGATAAAACATGCGTGGCCGAACTTGTAATGCCACATCGTCCAATAATTCAGGCAACCGGTTCCTCAAAAAGTCAGCATATGTTGGTCTATTTAGTCGACCTTCAAACAAACAGGAACCCACAAGTACATCGCCTATTATGCCAGCCCAAACATTTACCGAGAGCCTATGTTGAAAATGAGTTTCTCTAATCGCGTGAGGATTTTCATCGGCCCATATGTGCATATTATGGAAATTTACTTCATCATGGGTAAATGTCGTCTCATCTGTTACACAAACATAAGCAGGAAAGTCCACTTCATTGACACATTGCCATAAAAACCATCTGCAAAAATGCATTCGTTGATCACAATCCGGGGGTAAAGTATGTTGAACTGGTTGCAGATGATACGGGTGCAACAGCTGGCGCCTTAAGATGCGATGTACGGTACGAGATGAGGTTTCTACTTGCTGTGCAAGTCGTCGAGTACTAATTGTGGGGTCTTCGTCAAGATTTTTCAACACTGCATCTTCAACATTAAGGTTCACTGGCTGACCACGGTCCTTCTCCACTTCCCGTATCTCGCAGCCGCTGAACGCACTGTAGGATTATATTTGCACATGGGGGGTGACGTTGTGGTCATCGTTCCCGGTACAAACTAGTCGCCGCGAGCGCATTTTCTCAGGCTGCACCATACACTAACACCATATCGACACGTTCGGAAATAGTAAATGCATTGTTTTCTCGGTCCATGTAAAACTAGTTTATGTACAGACTAAAAAATTAAGCAAAGTAAGAAATAAGAATCTCGTTTTTAATGTAATCGGCACGCTATTCTTATTTTTTACTTCTTTATAAAAATTACACTGTCGCTATCGTGGAATTACAAAATAAAAACTTTTGACTGGAATCTTTTACATTTTAACACTGATGGGTCAATGGACGATGCTTAATATTTAATAATCATGTGAATAATGAATTCAATACAAATACAAAATCAGTTGACTGCTCAAATTTTTTGACAAGGTAACCTAACCTTTTTCAGTATTACTAGATTATACCGACTTAAATTATAAGGTTGCATCTCGGGTCGCATAAAAACATTTCCAAAGTTTTTAATAAATAACACAGGGTCGAACTTCATTTTCGTTGAATAAATGAACTTTAATTTACAAACAAAAAAACGCGAAAATAGAACTTTTTCGTATAAGAGTTTTCTGTTACAAATATCATCAGGAAGCTGTAGTTTAATTTTTATAGATTATACACGCCACACCCTGTATTTACCAGACACCCTGTATAAATAATTACAATGTTTTGAACCTGTCACTTGTCTACATTATATTTAAATTCTCCTTTTAAAATGAATATGACAATTTTAAAATTCATTATTTCATTATTAGTGATGTACGTCATTGCCCGTTTAAAATTAATATTTAGATATAAGTACATTGAAAGGCCTAATAAGCCTATATTCTAATCTAAGTCCTACCGGTTGATTCCTTCTATATAAAATCATACGCTTACCAAGTACCGCTACTGGTCGTACCTTCATAACTTTGTTGTAACAATATATTTCTTTACATTAAATTTCTTATAACATCTCAATTAATCATATAAAAATTTTCGCTATCATGCCTTTTCAAGCCATGCTGGTAGCATGCGGGCCGAAGAACAAAATATAATATCCGATAAAAATAATTACCATAACCGAGAAAACAAAATGAATGGCAGTTGTTTTGTGTGCTGCAATTGACGGTAATTGGTTCATTAACATTTTACCTCAGTTATCCTCATGATAATTAATATTTTCTAAATAACAGCAGCAGCAGTAGTCTCGACATCGAGGGCTGCCAATGATGGTAATATTTCCTGTTTGCTTGGAATAATTATTTAGTTATTATTTTTTTGGAAGAAATTACTTGCAAATATGTGGGTTAAAACAATCGAGATAATTGTTTGTGACATTGTGCCGCTAACAAAACTGTATGTACTTTCTGAAAAAATATCTGTCTGTAATTTCATTAAAGTAATAAAATAATACAGTACATCAAAAAGAAGAACAAATGAAACATTTATAATTTTTAATCAGTGGCTGCTATTGACTTTCATACCAGGGAGCGGAAAAATTTAGGTATAAAGTAGTGAAAAAAAATCAAATACTCGTATAATTGGGAAATTTTATTTTAAAGACTATTGAAATATAGGGAAAATGAACTCAACATTATTTTTTATAGTGAAAGCTCATTCTTCTGCTTTTGTCCGAAATAAACTTCTCAATTACTTTTTAATTAAAGTTTAGTATTCCTAAGTGCTACAATCAATTTAAAGTATTATAATTTAAAAAAACACACAAGAAAAAGTATGTAAGTAACAAAATGTTACACCACACCTGAACAGATTACGTTTATTAAGAAAAAAAAGCGATGAATAGATACTATTTGGTTACGGTCGAACTAAACAGAGCCCAAACTGGATAGTAAATATGCGCTACTCCCACTCCGTCTTTCACTGTTGCGTGGCGATAACCATGACCACCACTGTAAACACCTTACAGGTGAAGGAGCGAGCTACGCGGAGCCCACGCATTCAGAGTTTTTCAAACGAATTTTGCAAAGTCAAGTTAAATAACTGCACATTACAAATTTTACATTTCCCTTTTAATGTGTTTCATAAGGCTATTTAATTATGCAGATAACATTTTAAACTAATTTTTTTTTTACATTTTAGAGGAAGCGCCGCCCCCGAGCCCCTCCGCATCAGCCGCGGTTGATCTTCTTCGATGGAATTGAGAGCATAATTGATATAAATAGAATTTTTTTAATTTGGCGGTGTGGCGTGATCTATTCTGTTGTCGACCATTCCGGCCAAGTTTGTGCATGTCTTAAGTCGTCTGGCCGGTATTTAAATTTGTTATTTGTTAATATCCATGATATTTCGGCGCTTAGCTTGACGTTCTCCTCCTTTGTTTGCATGTATGATTCGTTCCAAATTCCAGACAGTTTTAGGCTCTCGTCTCTATTAAAATTAATTTATTTTTTCTTGATTTCTCACTTCTCTGCAGAGTCCTTACTAAAATCTCTTCCTTTCTCACTTTAGAGTTCTGGTAGTACTTATTGAGTGCACTGTATACACTGTGTCTAAGTACCTATTCTCTACAACCGATTGATTTATCTCCGTAGCTTGATTTGAGGATTCTTTGTAGGTACACGGAATTCTGTATACACTAGTACTCCAAGTACATCACTCTTGCAGCTCGTCTTAAGGAAGGCTGCTGTATTTTCTTAAGAGGTCGTCTAAGTTGTAGTCAGATATTTCTTCGTTTCCTTGTTATCAGATACCCTAAAGATGGCTTGATCAATATTTCTGTTAGTTTCTATGTCCCTTTCCTCCAAGAGGTGATGTGGTTTATGCCCGTACTTATAGTCGATACTTCAGTCGAACTCAGACTTGAGCACGACCCTTGACTATATACACTATACAGGGTGTAACTAAATAAGTGTAAAACATTTAAGGGGGTGATTCCTCATCGAAAAAAAGTTAGGATCTTTCATATAAAGAAACTTCATTGGAGCATCCCTTGTTAAGATACAGCCCCTTAAAGGGGGTACATAAAATTTGTTTAACAATTTTTTTCACAAGCACTAAACAAGTTACAATATTGAAATTAACCTGACATTTTCTACTACCAAAAAGACACTTAGCCAGTAATTTATTTGGTTTACCCCATGGTTGTAAGGGGTGGAAAACGCAACCCCTAAAATTTATTTCCAACGTAATTTTTTGTCTTATTATTTTTTTACCATTTAAAAATTTATTTCCGATAGCCTGTTTCATTCTAAAAAAAAATGTCTCTTGAATTTTTTGCCCAAATTAAACCAGTTCGCAGCAAAAAATTATTTTACGAACAACTACAGAGATACATCGTCATAAATGCGGACTGGATTTACTGTTATTTTGTAGTTACTACCTGCATTAAATGATTAAAGGGGAATAATCAAAACTAATTTAATAATAACAAAACATACAACATGTAGAAATCATAGTAAATGTTCAATATGTCTACCTTCAGACATTACGCATGCGTCTAGACGTCGGCGCATTGAGCCACGTATTCGCTCAAATATTCCTGGAGTCTCTCTAATTACCCTGCACGCATCGATAATGCGGTTTCTTAAGTCCTCTACATCGCGAACAGGAGTACGATAAACCAAATGCTGCAAATGGCCCCAAGTAGACAAATCCAGAGGATTGAGATCCGGGGATCGAGCGGGCCAATTCTGTGGTCCTCCTCGACCTATCCACTGATTTGCATATGTTTCAGTTAAATGCTGACGTGCTACTTGACTAAAATGGGCGGGAGCCCCATCATGCATAAAAACCATATCCCTTCTGACGCCCAAAGGAACTTCCTCCAGCAGTACGGGGGGATGCACTTTTCTTAAAAATTGAACGTATGCCTCACCATTTAATCGAGGAGGTAGAAAATGAGGCCCAATTAAATAATCCCCAATAACTCCGACCCACACCTTAAGAGAAAACTGTTCTTGATGGTTAGTTTCGACAATAGCGTGATGGTTTTCATCAGCCCATATGTGGTAATTATGAAAATTAATAATCTTGTCCCGAGAAAAACTACATTCGTCTGTGAATTCGATCGTCTTCAGAAAGTCACGATTTCTTCTAATCATTTCCAGCATCCAATTGCAAAATTCAAGACGGTTCGGAAAGTCTCGCGGTAACAGTGCCTGTACTCGTTGCAGATGGTAAGGGTATAAGAGATGTTCCTTTAAAATTCGAAATACCGTCATATGATCAACATTTAGCTGGAAAGCAATCTTTCTAGTACTGGTAGTAGGTTGTTCTTCTATCAAATTAAGTACTGCTGCCTCAAGCTGTGGTGTTCTTACTTCTCGATGGCGACCACAATCCTGCGTTCTTTTGTTGAATGAACCATATTCACGTAATCGTTGATGAAGTCAGACAAATATTCTATGTGAAGGATGCTGCCGTTGAGGATACATTTCAGCATATCTTGTAGAAGCTTCTAACCCATTCCCCTGCGACAGACCGTAAACGTAATGCATATCAGCCATTTCCTCATTTGTGTATGCCATTTTAATAACAAGTGAATTATTAAAGTAACAAATTAAGAACAGAACAATACACAATTAGTATTACTTCAATTTCAAAAATTTACAAACTGACAGCTTGATTCCAATTTAATTGTCAGTATCGCTAATGGCGGCCTACTAGATAAATTAGTTTCGTATTTTCGTTTTATGGCGATATGTATCTTGTTCGTAAAATAATTTTTTGCTGCGAACTGGTTTAATTTGGGCAAAAAATTCAAGAGACATTTTTTTTTAGAATGAAACAGGCTATCGGAAATAATTTTTTAAATGGTAAAAAAATAATAAGACAAAAAATTACGTTGGAAATAAATTTTAGGGGTTGCGTTTTCCAACCCCTTACACCATGGGGTAAACCAAATAAATTACTGGCTAAGTGTCTTTTTGGTAGTAGAAAATGTCAGGTTAATTTCAATATTGTAACTTGTTTAGTGCTTGTGAAAAAAATTGTTAAACAAATTTTATGTTACCCCCTTTAAGGGGCTGTATCTTAACAAGGGATGCTCCAATGAAGTTTCTTTATATGAAAGATCCTATCTTTTTTTCGATGATATCCTATCTTTTTTTCGATGATATATATTTTCGATAAAAGGTTCGATTGTACTTTCCGAAAAATAAACAATCACCTTTAGAGAGTGATAACTCGGTTATTATTACATCTACGGTAATCAACAAATAATAAATCAATTCGTTATTTCAAAAGCTTTATTTTTGCTATATATGGATTTTTCGATAAAACGCAAGGTTTTCGAGTTATTTATAAAAAATTGTTGAAAAACGCACTTTTTAGATGAAAAATCAACATTTTCAATCGCAAATAACTCGGAAAATATTAATTTTTGAAAAAAATGTTATAGAACAATTAAAATGGGTGCCTTCATTGCCACCCCCGGGGTGGCATTCATCCCCAGGGTGAAAGCACACATCGGCACTATGTAACTTTTGTTTCTTGAGCAATTTTCTACTTACTGTTAAAATTTCACGTCAATCAGCGCATGTGTCAAGAATTCGGACCTAAAAACCGTCATATACCTACTAAGCTAATTCTTTTCTTCTGCTACAAGTCTTCAAGTGTTCAACAACTTTTCCGTTTTGAAAAAATAACCATTTGTTTCATAAAATTTTACTCTAACCAAAACTTTGAACTAAAAGATGCTAAGTGGTCTGGTAAAGGATGACAGGAGCACATACAGGCTGTCTTATAAAAAACGCCCCAAGCTGTAACTCTGTTAATAATAATTGTTCTATTTAAAAAACAAAAGAGTGTTGTTAATGGCTTGACAAATATTACAATCGAGCACAGATCTTAATTTTTTTTTTGCCATCATCAGAACGTTAGGCGATTTTCAATTGTTTTTTCTTAAATGTGAATTTATTATTATTTTTTTGCTTGTTCGATATAATATTTTTTTGCAGTCAACGATATATCACAACTTGATATTTGTTAAATATTTTATGAAAAAAATATTTTTTAACAAAATTTATTAGAGAAATGCCATGTCTAAAGTAACAACAACAACAAAGCAAAACAAATAGATACCAGATCAACAACAAAACAAAAATGTAACAATAAAAAAACTTATAAAAAGTGTTCGAACTGTCTTCCATTTTGTTGAATACATAATTGACATCTTCTGGCTACTTCATACGTAGCATTTGATATTAAGTTTGGAGGTATTTCACGGCAAACGTTCTCTCTTAAAATATCTACATTTTCCGGATGTCTCAAAAATACTTGATCTTTAAGATATCTCCAAAACCAAAAATCTGCGGGGGTGAGGTCAGAAGAACGGGCGGACCATCGGACAGGACTAGCCAAACCACCTTTCATCAAAATTAACATTTAACCAATTAGTGTTTCTTCTAGCATTATGCTGGGTAAGACAATCTTGTTGAAAATAAATCCTATACACTTCTGCAAGCGGTAAGGTATCCAAAAAGTTTGCAAGATTTTCTGACAAGAGTCTATGATATTTGTCCTGAGTTAGAGTTCTATCGATGAAAAATGGTCAAATTAATCGATTACCTAGAATGCCGCACCAAACATTGACACTGAATCTCCGTTGGTAATTGGTTTCAACAGTTATTCTGGGATTTTCTTGACTCCAATATCGACGGTTATTTCGGTTAAAATGCCATTATTACTAAATATAATTTTTCTCCAAAATCCTGCGTCTTGTAACATATTTAAATAAATATGGCAAAATTGCTCCCTTCGGACACGATCGTTATCTTCTAACACTCGCACTTTCTGTGGTATGTATGATTTAAATTTGTGTTTTTTTTTAAGATTTTGTGTATTGTGTCTTTTGAAGAATTAATATTACTTGCAATTTCTCGAGTAGAAGCTTGTGTATTTTCCTCAATACTAAGCAAAACGTCTAATTCTACAGGACCATTAAAAATGCGTTGCGAATTTTTAGGTTTTTTAAAAGCACCATACTACTATATAGTCTGAGATTGTCTTCAAGTCTTTTAAATTTTCGTCGCTGTGGAATATCCCTGTTTGGAAACCCATTTGCATACAGACGTTCTGCTTAGGCACTATTTTATTACATTGAAAGTATACTTGTAACATATCGGTCAGTTCATTGGTGTATATATTTTTTAAGTTACAATAATTTCTTTGTAATTAATAACCACTTGACAATATACTGATACGTATTTTGCCTAGTAAATGACATGTATGTGACATTTATCATTTATCATTTTTATCAGAAGTTGCCGTGAATTTTGTAAAAAAATATTTTTTTTCATAAAATAATTAACAAATATCAAGTTGTAATATATCGTTGACTGCAGAAAAAAATACTATCGAAGAGGCCAAAAAATAATAATAACTTGACATTTAAGAAAAAACAATTGAAAATCGCCTAACGTTCTGATGATGACAAAAAAATTAAAATCAGTGCTCGATTGTAGTATTTGTCAAGCCATTAACAACAGTCTTTATTTTTTTTAAATAGAACAATTATTAACAGAGTTACAGCTTGGGTCGTTTTTTATAAGACATCCTGTATTTCTTTTTAAATATTATTCTTCTGATGATAAAAAGTATCCCTACGTTTTTTGGTGCACCATGTACCAATACAAATTAATTCTAGAAACAAAAATAAACCAAACCTAATCCTTTTATAAAGGACCTTACCATTATATCTGCTATCATTATTTTTCTTCTGAATATCACTGGTCAATTCCAAAGAGTCTCGTCAATATCGCGCCGTGTAAGAAACCAGACCCATTCGTTTCTCATTACCTTCTCAGGGATGGACAAAGTATCGCCATTAGGGTTTTTTTTCTCCGGACATAAAGGCCAATTACAATAATATTATTAACTGCTAGTAATTAATAATCAGTGATAGAATTTAAGCCATCAGCCGCTTATACGAGGAACGTTCAGGTGTTATTTTTTACACTACATTAAACTGATTTACGAGCTGTCTGCGGCTAGTCAGTCAATAATTCAACTTCAAGTGACCACAGAAGCCGTACCTACGTATCCCCTCATGCGCCTCCAGTCAGAGGTTAATTAACGAAACCAACAAATTTAATATATAATGCCCGTAAAGGAGGTGGCGGTGTCGCCCAAGAGATGTTTTTACATTTATGAAAAGTGACTTCTGCTACTCTCTAGATTAGGTACCACTGAGGTGTTTTGATAATAAGTTCGAAGGTAAATGCTTATGGAAAATAAAGGATGGTCTCTTGATCACAAATCTAATATTATTCTTCCTTCGGAAGCTTGAATGAATAACGTTTATTTAAAAATATGTGCTAACGCTAGTAAAAAAAGTTTTTACAAAAAAATAATACAGAGCCTTCATCATTGTTTACAATTCACATGACCTCCGAGCTTAGGCAACCTACATTGCAGGACAGGTACTAAATCTTAGAGTTACTAATATTAATGATTCGTTTACAATTAACAATGATAAACTGTCACGTCTACACTCGAGATAATGCGATCGCTGATTGGCTGAATGGAATCTTGTGAAAAATTATACCAATCACAGCCGATGAAACAGAATGTTGTGTTTTAATGTAATTTTGATCTTACTGTTTTAATAATTTTTAATTTTACCGAAATTTAATTGCCAACATGAGGGAAATAAAATTACGGCTCCAAACAAAATTACTGGGCACGTGGCTTGCAATCAGTTATGAAGGTTCTGTACTTTCTACATTGGTGCGTTCTTAACTCGTTTCTGGGATACAGGTGTTAAAGTAGAAAGAAACTCAAAAAAATATAAGAAAAATGTACACTCTGTATCTCAGAAACGAAATAAGAACAGGCTCAAGTCGATAAGAACTCTTTTGGATGATAAATCTGCCCTTGAGCGATGATAAATTTTTTAAGCACTATACACTGAAAGAAATGCGTTTTATTCTTTATTAGAATTCTATATGCCATTATAAGACCATTGTATACTATATGTGACAGTTAAACAGGTGAATATTGGATATAAAACGCGTACTGCTAGCACAGTTGCATAGTGACTATAAACCGTATTCTCTATTAAATTATTGTATAACTAGTATACAACAATTTTTAATCCCCTTTACGAAATAATAGCAATAACTGTTATTAAAGTGTTCCATATCATTATTAGAACATCTAGTACTGGTTATAAGTTTTATAATAATAAATGTATTAAACTGTTGTATACTCTGTATGAGTTAAAAACATATGTCATTAAGTTTTCAGAAATTTTATTGGATAACTGTAATTACAAGCTAAGGTTCTAATGTAAACATACATAAAACATACTTTTAAGCATTAAAAATGATGACAAATCGCTCCCAAAACTGTCCAGTTTATTTTCTTAGCAACGATGCACCCGTATTTTCTTGTATTACATGAGAATTTGCACTATAACTCTTCCACCTTAAGAATGAAGCATCCCCAGAAAGGTTGAGCTTCTTTCCATATAATTTTATTTCCTCTGGTTGATTGACTTTATACCCATGCTCTTCTTTGTCACCGTTAACCTTCTGTTCCTCCATCTTATGTAAAACTTAACATCAGCGATTTCTAATAGGACCTACAAAATAATAATTTTTAAGATTTAGACAAGATTTACATTTGAAAAAACAAAACAATTACAAGCCATAAAACAGTTAGATACTTACATAATAATTTTCCATTTCACACAACGCGATATGATCATGTATCCCACAAAACATGTGCATATACTGTCCATTTTCATCAAACTAGACGTGTGTAAGTCGATGCACAGCGGACTGTCGGAAATTTTACGATTGTTGTATTTTCTCTTCTTGAGTAAAGATAATAAAGACGTTGTGGTTTTGTGTGTTTATTTTGACAATGATTGAACATGTATGGACAATAAAAGTGGACTGTATAAGATAGTTGAGTACCGTTCTGCTTCATGCATAGCATGCTACTGAAATCTTAGAAGGGATGAGCTCGTGCGGCGAACCCTAAATCAGCGGCTGGAATAGCCAGGTTTCTTATTGAGTCGGCGCACTTCGCTCTCGGGTCTGACATATGATTATTATTACAAGACTATGAATATAACTTAACAACGATCATAACCGATTATGCACCGAGAGGTGACGATCACTTAACCATTATAAGATGCGTTTTACACGTTAAAAACGGAAACATATTCAGTATAAGAACGAATAATTCTGTTAATACAATTGTTATATACAAATTCGGATACTGGTCTTTATACAACAAATCTTCCCTACTATACAATTGGAATATAAAGTCTATAACACCTAATAATGTATAAGTAATTCATTATAACCTTTATTTCATAGATGCATAAGGTGTATTAAGCACCTTCCAGTTAAACTGATTGAATAATGAGTATGGAGATGATTGCTTTTTTTAATAAAAGTTGTATATTGGTTATAAAAGTTTTAATATGCGCTATACACATTATTCTAGATAAACAGTTTAATAAGCCCATTTCTTTCAGTGTAGATATACACAAATAGAGGGTGTTTCCGTTTTAATGATCAGAACTTCATTAGCGTCATTTTATGTAAAATATTCTCAATGAACATACTTATCAAACCTCTTCATTTTCGAGATATATTGAATTTCTGAAAAAAAAAATTGTTATTTGTTTTCAGCTTGACGGTCGTCAGGCTCATTACGAACAAATAGTTCGATAGAATAGTTCTTGGTTTTTTGCTGGTGGTTTTATAAAAAATGCATTTTATTCTACCCCAATTGGCAATAAAGAATAATTAATTGGAAGAATAGAAATCGCCTGTAATGAAATATGACGAAATCAATTATTAATACATAGTTTGGCAGTAATTTATATAAGTATCTATTTATTTATTCCTTTATTTATTTTTGCCGACAATTAGCTTCAAATACCAGTTTTTACCTAAAAGTAATCCGAAATGAGGAACAAAAAATTCTGATAAAAAGTCTACTTTTATCTCTCAACACGATAATAACGTTAATAACTTTACAGGATGAGCTCGAAGAAAAAATATATAAACTTGTGCCATTTTTACAAGATTTATCTAGATCACCAATTCGTGGACACTCTGTATGTACACACATATTTTTGAGCTCACGATACCTATAATGAGCTAAAGCCCTCCATCATAAATTTAAATTTAGAACTGTAGGTACATTTATGGGATTATGTGAATCACCAATTATTAGCTGGCGGTGATTTGAGATTTTCTGACAGGCGTCAGTCATTTGTCTATACAAAGGGACGATCCGACACAATTACACTAATTTGAGCTACGTTATTTATCAGTCGGTAATGAAGTAGACTAACTAGTCAAGACAGCATCCTTTGCAGTTTATTACATTTGATTGTTTGTTAAAGCACGACCTATACAGGTCTTTGTTTGAATTAAGTTAAATAGTATCTCCTACTAGTCATGCCCATATTTGGTAACTAATTTTTACGCACTAAACAAGATTCCATCTCATAACATGTATATTTCAATATTAGTAACTCTTATTTATTCATGAGACAATAAGTTAGTTTCTAAATATAATGAAAAACGGAAGTACAAAAATGTATCCTAAGTTTATTTTCTCAAATTCCGTAGTGAAAACTGACTTTTTTACATTGAAAGAAATGGGCTTATGAAACTGTTTATCTAGAATAATGTGTATAAAGCATATTAAAACTTTTATAACCAATATACAACTTTTATTAAAAAAAAAGCAATCATCTCTATACTCATTATTCAATGAGTTTAACTGGAAGGTGCTTAATACACCTTATGCATCTATGAAATAAAGGTTATAATGAATTACTTATACTTTATTAGGTGTTATAGACTTTATATTCCAATTGTATAGTAGGGATTGTTGTATAAAGACCAGTATCCGAATTTGTATATAACAATTGTATTAACAGAATTATTCGTTCTTATACTGAATATGTTTCCGTTTTTAACGTGTAAAACGCATCTTATAATGGTTAAGTGATCGTCACCTCTCGGTGCATAATCGGTTATGATCGTTGTTAAGTTATATTCATAGTCTTGTAATAATAATCATATGTCAGACCCGAGAGCGAAGTGCGCCAATAAGAAACCTGGCTATTCCAGCTGCTGATTTAGGGTTCGCCGCACGAGCTCATCCCTTCTCCTTTCTAAGATTTCAGTAGCATACCATGCATGAAGCAGAACGGTACTCAACTATCTTATACAGTCCACTTTTATTGTCCATAGATCTTCAATCATTGTCAAAATAAACACACAAAACCACAACGTACTCAAGAAGAGAAAATACAACAATCGTACAATTTCCGACAGTCCGCTGAGCATCGCCTTACACACGTCTAGTTTGATGAAAATGGACAGTATGTGCACATGTTTTGTGGGATACATGATCATATCGCGTTGTGTGAAATGGAAAATTATAATGTAAGTATCTAACTGTTTTATGGCTTGTAATTGTTTTGTTTTTTTAAAATGTAAATCTTATCTAAATCTTAAAAATTATTATTTTGTAGGTCCTATTAGAAATCGCTGATGTTATGTTTTATGGAACATGGAGGAACAGAAGGTTAATGGTGACAAAGAAGAGCATGGGTATAAAGTCAATCAACCAGAGGAAATAAAATTAGATGGAAAGAAGCTCAACCTTTCAGGGGATGCTTCATTCTTAAGGTGGAAGAGTTATAGTGCAAATTCTCATGTAATACAAGAAAATACGGGTGCATCGTTGCTAGGAAAATAAACTGGACAGTTTTGGGAGCGATTTGTCATCATTTTTAATGCTTAAAAGTATGTTTACACTAGAACCTTAGCTTGTAACTACAGTTATCCAATAAAATTTCTGAAAACTTAATGTCATATGTTTTTTTAACTCATACAGAGTATACAACAGTTTAATACATTTATTATTATAAAAATTATAACCAGTAGTAGATGTTCTAATAACGATATGGAACACTTTAATAACAGTTATTGCTTTTATTTCGTAAAGGGTATAAAAAACGTTGTATACTAGTTATACAATAATTTAATAAAGAATGAGGTTTATAGTCACTATACAACTGTGACTATAAACATACGCGTATTATATCCAATATTCACCTGTTTAACTGTCACATATAGTATACAATGGTCTTATAATGGCATATAGAATTCTAATAAAGAATAAAACGCATTTCTTTCAGTGTGGTCTTAATTTTTGGTTGTGTATGACAGATACATATTAAGTACTGTCATTTAATTAGGTAGTCATTTTTTATTACAATACCTTTCTAATTTTGCAAAATGAAGTATAAATATTGCATTAGCATTATAATGTAGTTATTTGGATTTGACTACCTAACAATTTTCGAAACGTCAGGATTTTATTTTTGTATACTTGATACTTGATTGTTAAAGCTGCACAGAACTGGAAAGCTAAGGGATACTTTGATGTGGGTCCTTAACAGCTTGACCTCCACAGTTAATATTAATTGAAAGTGCCAATCACAGTAATGAAGCGGCCGCCGAGCTTTGTTATGCAGACCAATTATTACTAAGAAATTTATTAAATGATTCTTTGCAGACGTTTGCTGCCTGACCTGGAATTAAAGTCTCTAGTGAAATTATTATCCTGTCCATATATGGTTATATATTAAGTGATTATTTAGTACAATTTCTTTATAACTACTTAGTATTTAGTCATATGACACTATGCTAGAACAAATTTTAGTAACTGATTATTAACTTTTTAATATTGCGTAGTATAGAGAAACTGTAACAAAATTGCTTTATTTTCTGCATAATACTATGCAATATTAAAAAGATCTTAGTTGATTACTGAAGTAAGTTCTAATTTTAGCAAAGTATCATACGACCCTTAAAGATTATTAAATATTTGGTTTTTAAATATTTGCTTGGTGGGACAATCTTCCAGATTTATAAGGTTCGTTGTTTGACCTAGAGTAGAAATCTTTAAATACTTACGTTTCATAAATACTGGGATATAGTGTAATATAAGATATATATGAAGCCAAAATAGGATAACACGATCCAGTTAAATTCCCCCCTTCAATTCCCCTTTTCAATTCACATTAAAAAAATATTCGTTACAACGTTACAATATCTAATACCTAGGTATCTAGTTTAATTTTATTTTTATTTCAGTTTTATATAAATTTAAACATAAACGTAGTGTAGGTACTTAATAATAAATTTATCAAATCTAAGTCAGAATACTTATATTAATAAAATTTTAGGCCAATATTATAACAATATTAGGTTAAGTTATACAGGGTGGTCCGAATTTTAAGCAGGAAACTTCGAGGGCAGATAGATCTCTTTAAAATAATATGTGTTTGCCTTATAAACATTGGTCTGGAACAGCCCCGTTTTAGAGGTACAGGGTATTGAAGTTGTTAAAAAAAATTGATTTTTTGTTTACATCTCCGGAATCTATTAACCGATCTCAATAAAATTTGGTACAGAGAGTGTATGCCTTACATTCCCTAAAATATGAGCTGTAAAGGTTCAACCAGTGGTGTACAACTGGACAGGGATCACCCCTTTTTTACAAAAACACCTACGCTACTGCATTTTTACAAGTCATTGTAACTGATTTATATTCTAAATGCACAAAATACGTAAAAAGGTGACTTTAATTTTTTTCCTAAGATTCGGCGTTCTCAAGTTATTCATACCAATACAATCCCCTTGTGGCAGACACTTCTAACCTTAATATTACAAGAATATTTATATTTATGCTTAAAAGTAAGTTATTGAGATCGATTAATAGATTCCGATATAAACAAAAAACTTTTTTTAACTTCAATTTAACAACTTCAATACCCTGTATCTCTAAAACGTGGCTGTTCCAGATCAATGTTTATAAGGCAAACGCATATTATTTTAAAGAGATCTATCTGCCCTCGAAGTTTCCTGCATAAAATTCGAACCACCCCAATTGTTTGATTACAAGAAATTTATAAAAAGTGCTAAGATGGCATTGGAATTTCCCAAACACCTATATTTCTCATCTAATCGCCTTAGTTCTTATATTAAATCCAGATACTCGCAGGAAAGGTCAAATTTCTGAAAGTGTGTGGTACACATATTTAATTCCCTATTAAAAAATTTAGTCGTATATAAGCACTAACAAGACCCGTAGGAATTAATTCCATTTACATAAAAAAATTAAGGCTCGGCGCCAGTTTCTAATAAACCGAATAGTAAATCTTTTCGAGGTGGACGGAAGACCATAAATTCATTCACACGATTACATTTATTGTCTACATTAAAACAAATTTGTAAACAGACAGAGACCGAGTGGTAAATAATATCTATCAGATCCTTAAGCAGGGTGGCAGACCGGCTTATTATCATAACTGACTTGTTATCGACACTATGTTTTCAGTGCTGTGACACATGGGTATTCTCTAGTATATATACAGGGTGTACTACGAAGAGGGCCCAGTAGGATTATCTCAAAAAGTGTCTAGTCAGAATTGAAATCCAAAAATCTGCAAACAGGAGTTTATCAAATAGATCTATTCAATGAAAATAATGTCAACTTTCTCGCACTTCCGGTTATACCGAAAGTTATCATCAACCTGTTATTTCAAATGGAACACTCTGTATATTTATACATTTTTTTAATTCTACGGCAAATTCTAGACTAATTTCATATAAGGTATTATAGGTCAAAATGTGACAGTTTTCAAGTTATCAATTTTAGAAAAAAATTGAGGGATGCAAGTGATTTTTGAAAACAGGATAACTCTGACATTTAGTTTTATTTATTAATGAAATTTGGCATGGATAATTTACAAGCTATGAAATTCATCCAGTTTATGTCAAATTTGCAAAAATTCATAGAGAATGTGACGTGTGGCCAATATTGTGACGTTGAAGTTGAATTTACTCAAGAATTTCAAATGGTATACACCCTGTATATTATTACATAAATTGATGTAAAATTAAATTTAATTTAAAACGATACTATAGTTCTCTATACCCAAAGTCAACAGTTCTTGTCCAAATTGAAAATTATTGATTTCACACAAAAAAATCTACAGTGGATTTGATGCATTAAAGAATTGAATAATAAACGGTGTCTGATTAATAAACTGTAATTTTTATTATTCTTATACCTTCATCAAAAACAATAATTCAGTATATGAAATTAAAAACAGACTATGTTTTAATATATGTACTTGTACATATACATTTTAAGAATTTAAATTTTATCTAACGAATTACATAAAATCGTTTTTTATTTTTTTTCTCGATAACGGTCGCAGACTCGAAAAAATCATAAGAGGCAAAAATGTTTCTCAACAAAACATAAAATTAAATTTTGATTTTAGAATTTAAAAACGGTGCACCGCACAAAACTTCAGGGAAAGAGAAGGGGGCATATAATATCACGACCATTTGGCATGTCCAATGATGTAAGCCCTACAGCGTAACCTATATTCCAAATTTGGGCTAAATATCTCAAAAACTGTGGGAGCTATATAGAAAAAACTAAAAAAATCTTAAAATTTCAACACCCTGTCGGTCGGTAACGAAGCTTTTGCGGACCTATGTTTATATGAACTTTTAGTCATGAAATAAGCCAAAGAATTACCCCCTGCCTTATGCACATGATATTTAGGAATACCCTGTATATGAAAGATTTGTACTTCTTTATCACTTAATTACTATTGAAAAGAAAACTAAAGGTAGTACTTACAGATACGTTTATAAAGCAGCATGCGTTGATTGTGTCTTTTCTAATGCTCAACTGAATTAAGTATTAACATATACTATAACAATTTAATTTTATTAGTCAGTTAGTGACAATTTGGAAGATCATAAAGTCGATAAAATATTCGAATGAGAAAGTGAATATTAATAACAAATGCCATCCTAATGGCACATACCTTAAGCTTAGTCCAAGATAGGTGTAAGAAAACAAAAAATTAAACTACAAAAATTGAAAAATCGATATTGTTATTAATCTAGAAATGATGATCTGGAATTTCTATTTTTTTCAAAACAGTCAAGTGGATCTAACATATGTAGGTTAAGATGTATTTGAAAAAGTGTAATATTTGTTGTACAGTCCTAAATATAGGGTGTTAGAAGTTTGACTGCCAAATTTAACATTAAAATAAACAAAAAAACCTTATATGACATGGGTCCTAAACTCAACCATTTCCGAGAAAAAAATTATCAAATTCTCCAATTTGATGTGTTAAAGTTAGATTAATTTGGGAATATTGACATAACTGCGTGCATAGAATACCATAAAATACAATGTATCACTTTTTTGTACTTCTATATAATAAAATAATTAGCGTTGTAATAAATTTAAAATTCGATAAAATTCATATCGAGCAACGGAGCGGCGATTTATTAACACGATTTACTAAGGTGTTCAGCAATCACCAATACGCAATTCAGTTGCGTATCTGGATTCGATCGTGTCGGAGTGTTTTTTGCGTACCACTATTTCCTTTTCTTGAGGTGTTTTCCAGCGAGTGCGCGAAAATTGGATTCGAAGGTGTTGTGCGTACATCGAAAATGGTGGTGGACATTTTGAGCATATGTTGTAGCTTGTTTTGTACCTATGCGTTTAAATATTAGATACTGCATTTTACTTTTTGGTAACTACCTAAATTATTTTTGATACGCATAATTATTTGGACGAGTTCTTGTTTTAAGATATTCATAATTCATACTAAAATTGGAGCTAAAATTTAAGGACACTACCTTCGTACACTATCTTCGTACTACAAAATCGATACATTTTATTTTATTTATTTAAAAACTGGAAAACAATTGTCTTAAAATTTACTAAATGTTTCACAATAATAGCTGTTTACGTTTCTTCCGTAGGACTTGTACACGTGGTGTGTATCAGCAGTTTAAGCGCTGTTGTCATGTTGTGATGAAACTCCCCAATATTAATACTCGTTTAATACACTTACGGTTTCTAGTCGCAAGTCCATAGAGAAATACAAAACAGCTGGTTGGAAACGAGAATGCAATTGGATTGACACTATGCGTTTAACAACAAACCATAGTATCATATATTCAGAGTTCTCAGTATTATAGATTACGATATTATGATTATAGTCAAAATCTGTAGATCACTTTTTCTCATAATCTATGACCAGTGTCTGCCATGGATAAACTTTCACCTCGTCTCTCTCTTCTGGTTATCGACTCGGCTAGCCTCCCTACCTCAACTCCATCGGTCGTTATCGTTTTCAGCCGCATTCGAACCACAAGCGCGGCTCACTTTGTTTGAATTTAAAGGGAACATTTTCTCAAACTATTGAACTGAATTCATAATACCACTTTCAAAGTTATTGACCAATTAAATAATTGATAAATTAGGATATTAATGAGACTCTAATTAGTAGTAGTACGAGTATATTTATTTTGTTATGGATATTTTGAGTGAATAAAACGTTCGTTACAGTTCGTGAACACTGTTAGGGAACAGTTAGTTAATATTGTTCGTGTCAATATAGACGTTAACGATTGTTATTTGGTCGTAAATATTATTATCAATGTTAATAAAAATTCATACTTTCATAACCTTGTGCGTGGACAGTGATAGTGTGTCATGGTGAATCCGGCCTTACAACTGCTGATGTCAGGACTGTCACTGAAATATATTAAAATAGAAACAATTTGTGTTCTGGAATAGTGTGTAAATATTTATTTACGCATTAATTAGGTTTTGCGTAATGTAAAGTTGTTATTTTACTCACGGCAGTTGAAAAAATTGTTTACATTGTTGGCATACCACGCAACGCAACTGAGAAGAAAGCTTGTATGGTTACACCACTGGCTCTTCCGCCCAACGCCGGTGCATGGACATAAATCGCCTCATGGCGCTATAACAATGGAATTAATGATCCTTGCATCATTATGTAAATTCGACTTGCGAGCTTTTAAGGCAATTAATTTTTAACTTTTTTGAATTAAGGTACAACATAATTAGACAAATTAATTGCTTTTAATTTGTTTTTAAACAAAGGAAACGCATTATCGCGTTCATTTAGAGATAAAACATTACAATAATTAAGCAGATAAATTATTGCTACGTATACGGGAAAGTAGAGAATTAATTGAACACTCTTTTGATGTATTACATACATTAGAGACTATTTTGTAAAACTTACTGATATGAATAATAAGTACCTGGTTTAAATACATGCAGTGATTCTAAAATATGTTTTACATTTCAACAGTTGCCATTATAATAAATGAAGGAGAACAATACCTACTAATTGCAAATACCAAAAATAGGAAGAAATGTTTTTAATAAATTTTGGATTCTCTAAAAATTATTTTTTGTATTTTTGGAAAAGCTCGAAACATTTTTTTTATGTTAAAAAAGTTTCAATACTGATTAAAATTAACCTAAATTACCAATTAAGAGATCTCTCCTTGTTTATAAGTTGATTCAAATCCGTTTATAGATCCCTGAGATCCTTGAGATCCCTCGAAAATTAAAAGCCTCTGCAATAAAAGTTTATAAAGCAATGCACATTTATTCTATGATCTTCGGAAGTATTTTCTATTTCCAATAATATCTTATTTTTGTAGAAAATAAAAGGTTTAGTAGAAAAATATTGACATTTTAATAAACTCACGCAAAAATGGTCACCGGTGTCATGGCGTCTACGTGACGTCACATCTATGTTTGTCAACATTAAAAATAAGGTGCTAATATCTTCTGTTGCAAGATTCTTTAGTTAAATAAAAATATACAAAGTTCCCATAATAGTGTATGAATTTTATTTACCGTCATATTGTACTTTGGTATAGTCTTCGAGCAAATACTCCTAGAGGCAACCTTCAGTGCTGAGAAAGTGCGACTGGTGTGCGAGAGAGAAAGGAGAATAAAAGGACATGCTATCTCTCTCGTTCCGCGAGCTGATTGGTCGGGGCTTAGGTGCAGGACGGTCATTGGCACGCACCGACCAATCCAGCTCGCGGAGCGAGAGATATTACATGTCCTTTTATTCTCATTTCTCTCTCACACACCAGTCGCGCTTTCTCAGCACTGAAGGCTGCCTCTAGGAGTATATGCTCGAAGGGTATAATAATGGATGCACATTATCTTTCCATGAAGAGACATTAAGAAAATCTGATACATACGTAGTTGTCATCAAATGTAACATTAATGATTTCTACTTTTTTATTTGTACTGTAAATAGCCGTTTTGAAGCCCTTTTAAACACATTTGTAGCTGCCATCTGAACATAAAACTTCTGCGTCGGTTTTCCTTTTTCCACAGAATTTTTCACAGGTTTCATCAGGCGATCCTGCTGTCGTGGGATAATTTTTGCAAAGCATTATACCACATTTTAAAAAAATTTTTTTCCCGAACAGGTACCTACTTACAGTTTTCCTCTCTTCATCCTCCAAGATTCTATCGTCTTTCATTCATTTCCCATTATTAACGTTATCAGAGTTGCATCATTGGTTTTGACTAAATTCAAACGCTCGTGAGGCCGTCACTCTGCCATATGTCAGCAACAGCTTTTATGTTGGTCTCGTCTCTTCTTCAACTTTCGTGTCATCTTCATCAGTCAATACGAGTTTTTTCAAAAATGTGTCGCAGGATTGTTCTTTGTATTTCAGCACCAATTTATGCATGGATAAACTTTTGATCATATAGTCTTTTTGATATTTATTAACTCGCAGTTGTTGAGCTTTATTTTCTTTCCCTCTTTTATAAGTACAAATGATACAAAATGACATTTACATAGATGTGACGTAATTCGCTCTGTGTTCAACCTATCATGACGGTTTGCTGTATTTTATAGCTTTATTTTATCAAAAATATTATCAAACTCGCTCATAATATAAAAATAAATACGTTTTTCTTAGTCCTTGAATCATATTTCATTTGATAAATACATAATTTTAGTGATTCTTGGTTACTGTCATCATGCCTTCCCTGTATAGTCAGTGTGTGGATAAACAAAATTAAATCCTACTTTTCGTAGGTATATGCAGTCAGTAAGTGGTGAGACTGGCGAGTCTCCAGCTAAATATTGAACCGCAGTAGGGGGCCAAAGGGCGCAATTAGAACCAAAGCAGGCAATTAGCGGCAACTAAGAGAATTGTGTATATTAACAGACCACCCTCTGTTGAACTGTCATTACTACGAAATTATTTAGTGTAGAAGATACTTATGAAAAAATATATGTTAAATAGACGTGTTGTTTATGAGGGTTGGATTTTTTTTATAGAATTGTATACAGTTTATTCATCCCATACAGTTTCTAATACACTATTTGACTTAAACAAAGAAGAAAATAATATTTCATATTTCTTTTGCTAAGAACCAATAACTACAGTGTGAATGTAAACATGTATTTTTCTTTATTTTATAATCTAACTTAGTACCTGTACATTTCCAGTTATATACTGGATATTACATAAAAACATATTTATTCAAATGGAACTAACTCCCTTTGTGCTGTTGTCGATTTAAATACAACTTTTTCACAAATAGGCAATATACAATATTTCAGAAATAATACAAACCTCTATGAAGCACATATTAAGAATATCTGTTTTACATCTCATTTCTTAAGGATTGCAGTGGCTTTAGAAAATTTCTTATGAAAGAAAACGAATATGTGCTGAAAGTTCGCCTAAAGGCGGCTATCCACTTGTGGTAATGCTCCGTAACGTAACAACAAACATGTTACGGCCTGTTGCAAAAGGTGACACGGTTCGCTGCGAAAGTATGTGTGGTTTTGATAGTATCATTCATTCCGCAACGTAACAAAATAAGGTTACGAGATGACATAGGAACATAAATTCGCAGTATGAACCTGACTGCAATAATGGATTCGTCACTGCAATTGCAGTTAGCAGCAACGTCATATATTTATTCATCATACAATTTTGAAGAATAAGAAACGCAAATCTCCGGAAATCTTTTCTTTACTCCACTCCATGGCACAAACACAGAAAAACATACTCTTCCTAGTCACTGCAGAAAATAGACTGACTCCAGACCATATAAAAAAGACTGACGAAACAAAAAATAAGACAAAATCACACGTGCAATAGGCAACGTTACGGCCAAAAGGGTAACCCCGTCTCAACATGTGACAGAAAGTACTGTTGCAATCCTTTGATGCGACGACTAAAAACCAACAACTGATGGTTCGTCCCGGATTAGCGTGTCAAATTTGTTACACGTACCACGCAACAATTTTCCGTTTCCACTAGCTGTAACGTAACATGTTCGGTGTTACGTTACGGGGCATTTGACACAAATGGATAACCGCCTTAAAGCGTACTCTGTTCTACTTTGTATACAACGTGTCCCTTTTTTGGACGGATTCTTCTATAACTCTCAAAATAACAAAAATACAAAAGCACCAAAGCTACTTTGATAAAAAAGCAAATATTTATTACAGTTAAAACATATTGTTTTGGTGTTATGTGATTTAAAAAAGAATGGGCGTTTGTATAGTATCTTTGAATATGTCAAATATCTCAGAAATTAAAGGCAACAATAAGATGCAGTCTTCACCACTGGCTCAACCAGGGATAAACTTAACTTATGTATTAGTTAAATACTTTGGCTTTGTTGGACCAACAATTAAACTTTTGCAATCGCATGGTCGAATATTACAACATTTATTACGTCGGTGAAAATTCTTAATATACAATCCTATTGTTCCCCTTTGGTAATGTCTTGTAATAAGAATTAATAGAGCAGGCTTCAAGTTCTACAAAATAGAGCAATGCGAATAATTCTTGCAAATATACATCAGTATTTACAGAACTTTTTTATTAAAAGAGCAGACCTTCATGGATATAATGTTCGATCAATTTTCCACATAAAAGGATTGGATGAAGTCCCTTATTTGGATAGTCAGATGTCACGGTCAAAGAAAATCTGACTTTCTATAGTGAAAATTTATAATAAGTAAATTGTATTTTAATAATTTTGTACGTTGACTTGTTATTACTTTATTATTAGTATGGACATGTAATAATTAATAAAAATATTTCGTATTTCCATAAAAATTTATTTGCACAATCTTGTAACTCTTTTTCTAATATTTATATAACTTTAACGTTAAACGAGGTGCAAAAATAATTTTTACACTTGGAAATGGCAACAAATAATATGAAAACTGGTGAATATTTCGCAACCTATATGAATAAGTGAAAGTTAATAAAAAATCGGTAGAAAGTTAAATTTTACATCAACTTCTTCTATGATCTTTAATTATTATTTTTCTGTTTGTAATATATGCAGAATATAAATATTTTCATCCTCGAATGTATGGTGAAAATTACTAGCTGCAGATGTTTGATATTTTTAAAATGTTGCAATAAGCCAATTTTTGAAAAGGAAAAAGAAACTTGTCAAATGGTTACGTATAATATACGTACGTGTTAACTATTTTGTCACATATTTTCATTCAATATGTATCTTACTTTATAGTAGAGTGGAAGAATGCCAAATTTCTTACTTTTATGTTATTTTTTTTTCACAGCTTCTTCTGGTGTATCTTACCGAAGGGTGAAAGTCAAGTCCATCATACGCTCATTTTTTATTTAAAACGATCTTGTTATATTACATGTGTGGCAAATAACTGTGTTTTACGCAAGAGTATGAATATTTTGATCAAAATTGATTTGCGCTAAATATTTACTGAAAGATTATGGTACGACACTTGTGAATAAAATAGTAGGTATACGGAATTACAGGCACTTGTTTTTTGATTGCAATTTTTTTCTATTTCTATTACCAGTTCTTGATACTTTTATTTCTTTTCTGAATTTTTTTACGACATCAATTATGTAAGTCATATCTTCTATTTTATCCTGAAATATTATGTCCCGCATGTTGTATACGATTGGTTTATCAGTCAGTTTGTCAAGTCCCAATATAATTTATCATAATTATTCCACAGACAAAATAGCTATCGCCACAGACCGCTACTGGAATAGGCCAGCAGTTTTAAATTTCCGAATTGCCGGTAGAGTACACCACCAGCAGAATTTTAGGAAGAATCAAATGCAGCGGCCCGCATACCTAACGCGTATCCTAGCAACATATAAACAAGACTTTGGTAATGTTGCCAGGTGTACTTACGGATTTCTTTTGAACACTTTTTATCAATATCTGTTTTTTGCGTTACTGTATTTACTTAAATGTATGATGTAGGTATTGATAAAAACGTTTTTAAAGAATCAACGAATATCTATGTAGTTTCATATGATATTCTGCAGCGGTGTTACAATTAAGTTTAAGGTTAAGTAATCATAATTTCGTAAATTAGCTACCTACTATTTTAATTTTTTGGTATTGAAATACTGCAGAAAATATATTTCCAAATAAACAAAATCCGTAATGATATTTTAAACAGCTTGTAATATAATTTTTTTAATATTTGATGATGACAATAAATTTATTTAATATACAAGGTGGGTTATTAGTACGCCGCGGAATGTAGGTTTAATAATTAAAGATGGAAAGAAACTTTAAATACAAATGTACGACTTTTCCTTTATTTCATTTGACATCAAAATTTGCTGGAATAAAATATATGTTTAAGATAAAAAAAATCATCCTTATGAAAATAACAAACAACGATTTTTATAACTAACCTTTACAACAACATAAGGAGAATACCTAGAAACGAAATAACATTAAAATACCTACAATTTTTACAAATCAACATGCAAGTAATTGTGATGATACAGTTGAAAATATGTTTTAATTTCTTATTAATTGCTTCAAAAACAAATTCAAAATTATCAAGCATTTCGTCCTGTATTTTTCGTTCAATACTTGTAAATTTTCAGGTCTTTAAAAAAAATATGTCTAAAGGACTGACAATGAGATCGGGGCTGTTTTCTGGCCACCTAAGGTTTCTAATAATATTTTTTAGTGTTCGTTGACGGGATTCTTCCTCCAAAATAAATTTGCCAATATTCCTGAAGAACTTTTGCACATTATTGTTATTTTAATAATACAGTTAATTATGTTTTATTTTTCGTCATCAGAATAACCCATTGTAATTTTTTTAATTTTTAAAATTAAAATGGGTTATTCTAATAATGATAAATCCCCGCGGCCGGTAGACCGTAGATTAGCTATGCTTGTACGGAGGATTGGCACCGTCTGTGCAGGTATGGTAGGGTGGAAGAATGTTGGCTTGGGTCAATGTGAGAGATTGACACCTGTTGGCATTTGACCACACCCCTAATTAATGAGGTTTTCCAGGTTTCCCTCATTCTTGCACTGAATGGTGGTTAGGGCCTACCAACATAAGTCGTTCCTGGGCGCAATTGCGGCCTGCGTAATAATAATATACACACTTTAACATACAAATTTCTTTGGCTATTCTTTAATAATAATATGCCGCCTCCTCTCCCGCACAAGTCTCCGACTTCTGGGCTAATTCTCGTAGTTAGAATGAGGAGTAGAGTTATTATTATTATATTATTGTGTATTTTTAAAAGAGGGTTCGTTTCTGTCGTTTTTGTCTTATTGTGTGCGAGAGAGATAGAGATATAGTGTGCAATAGAAACAGAGCGACTCTGTCCTCATAGAGGGCTTCTCTCTCTCTGCTGTCTTCAGAAGTCTCCCCAGCAATTTCAGGACACCTAGGGAGGGAGCGCCGGGTAGAGCGCGTGTCCTTTTTAGCCTTCGTTATCGATATATGTAGTCACACAGTATAAGAAAAAAAAAACGGTTTTAGCTCGTAACACGGAAATGGCTGGAAATATAAACAAATTTAGAAATTTTCCCTTGGAGTAGAGCACTCGGTGGGTGACGCAGAGCGGGGTGTCACAATATATGAAAGAAAAAAAAACAGTATTTGCTTGGACTCCAAGCATCAAAAAATCTCCCATGGTGAACGAGTGAAAAACGTCATAACCCGCATGTCAAAAAAAAATTGGGACCAACGGTGTGTGACATCATAGGATAAAAGAGTATTTATAACTCCGCTAACCGGCTAACGAAAGCCTGCATCCATTTCGGGTTGCCAATTTCCAGCATTTAAGAAGCAGTCCGTGGCGATACGCTATATTGTCTGTGATTATTCTCTGACATTGTTTGTGGTGCGTACGTATACTATGGGTCTGTGTATTTATACAGTTGATACTGTAAGGCCATTGCCTGATGTGTAATTTTGGCTATTATATTATGAGCATCTTTATACTTCACAGTTGCTAATAGTTGGTTGGTAGCAACCTGATTAAGATCGATCGTTTTGGGAAATAAATGGCATTTTCTACATTTATCATTTATAATTGTGTTGTGATCTTGAATTGCAAGAATAAAACTCTCAGTTTCAGGATATAACTGTCCTTTCTGTAAAAATTTGTTTCAATGTTCTCTATTTATCTGTTCCTGATTGAGGTTATTACAGTGTTTACCAGGAAGCAACTTGGAAGACCAATTCATTATTTTGTCTTCTATTAAATTGAAGACGAAAAAGTGTTCTTGTGCCGATATACTTGTGCAATTTTAAACAATTTTTATTGTAGATGTACCTAATGGTTTCTTTATTATACCGAGAAATCCAAAACGATTGATGGCGGCGCCGCTACTTACAAATATTTTGTGTGGCGCTTTGCTATTATGTTCACTCTTCGTAGTTGGCAACAATGACTTAATTCGATCAGTGGCGGGTTAAATGAAGTGGCAATAGGGTCACATATTCATTTTAATCGCAAAAATACAACACAAAAAGCAGAATGTTGGCACGAATTAATTTAAGGGGTTTATTAATTTGTTAAAGGAATGGATTAAATAGATTTACCCGTCTTCTTAAACTATTAAATACATTATTTAATTCATTTTCTGTAATATTAGCAAAGGACCCCGCACAAACCTTATGGAAATGGATCCCCGGTGGATCTCTATCAAATTTTGGGAATGAACTCTTCAGAGCATCCTGAGCAAGAGTTCTCATGGGCACAAAACCTGGAAATCGCTCCCAACCCCCCAAAATGACCCCCAAAGGTCAGGTGCTCATACCACACCACCAAAAAAGTATCAGACCCACACATGCAATATATGATTTCTAGTGTATTTTTAAGCGCTGAATACGAATATATCATCATTTTTGCTCTAGCACGTATCAGTCTTCAGCAAATCGCTGAAAAAGCTTCAGAAAACCGAAGAAAGAATATTTTGGCCTGTGATTCACATGCGATATTTGGTTTCTGGTCTATTTTTGCACGCTGAGCAAGATTCTGAGGTCAAATGTGCTTTAATTGCCATAATACCATAAGTCTTCAACTAATAATTGAAGAAGCTTCAAAAACTGAAGAAAGAACATTGTGTTCTGTAATTCACATGCGATATGTACACACCACTGAAGAACCATGGTGTTCTTTCTTCAGTTTACTCTTACTCTTCGTAGACCACGTACTACGATAATTTTGTAATTTTATGTATCCACTAAGATGAAACCATGTCTCATCGGTAAAAAAGTTATATCTAAAAGATTGCCATCGCTTAAGTTGTTATTAAACCAGTTACAATAGTTCACTCTTTTTCATTATCTAATGGTAATAATTCTTGCACCATAGAAAATTTATATGGATATATGATCAACTGGAAGTAAATTTTAATATCTTTGATAACATTTACGTGTGACGTCAGCTTCAATCATTCTGGATCGCTCGGTACAAATAGGATCTTATTAGTATAAACGAAATAGCCTGTACAAATGAAAATAATTTTGAAAATATGTTAATTCACGCAACTTTTATTTGAAACAATTTTTAGTATATTTAAATGGGGAACCCTGCTTATTTTACAAGTAATAGGTATTTATTGTGGAACTATTTGTTGGCTATTAAACACCTGTGCAAGAGATGACATTTTTTCAAGTTATCAAATAACAAAACTTGGACTGTTTACCAAGAACAGAACAGCTGAAGTCAAACAATCTTGCTAACAACCTTTACGTAGGTAGACATATTATTAAGCCCCCGTTATTATGCTTTGCATTTATTATACTCCATATTTATTAGTACTAATCCCCTGTCCGCGTTGCTCAATTGACAGTGAAAACTAATCATAATCAAGTTCATAATTATAATTAGTAACGCACTTCAGCAAAAAAAAAATGATTTATAATACACGTGCGTTTTTATTCTGCTGCATTAGTGTCACAGATAAAACGTGAAAGTATCTGATACGTAATTAATCTATTATAAACCTATCTCGTTGGGTCCGCTATGGTGGATAAGGGAGCGGGCTATAAGATATAATATGTGCGAGAATTCCTTCAGCATTTTAATAGACGGATGTCTATTTATGAGCTTAATTAATATTGTTATATTACAAACCAAATACCAGTGGGCGGTGCAGGCCGTGATTGATCCTGGAAAAACAATTCCATACTTATTATGAGCTTCCCGAGAGCGGCGTCGCTTCATTATCACCATCATGATAGTACTGGTATAAAGTTAGAAGAGGCAGGTTGGCTAGTTGCTATCGGAATCGGTTCCATTTTAAGTGTTCAGATAGATATTTTGTTCGGGTAATAAAGTAACAGAATTACTAGATACATTACGATCGATTGTGTTAATAATAGTAAATTAGTCGGTACCAAGGTATGTATACAAGGTTCGGAAAAAGTTCTGACGATTATTTGAGACATTTCAACAGCGTAACAATATTGCAACTACTAAATGAATAACTTTTATACTCAATAAGAATAAATAACTTTTATAACTCAATAACATATATAATAAATTAAAACACTATAATAAATGGACTATTAATACATTGTTTTTAAGGAGGTAAGTGGATTTTATCGTAGAAGTGGAAGTTGCTACTGACAACGGGAGGTAAGTGAGGTAACTTACCTCCCTAGGGAAAAACCGATTTCGAGTTATAAATGAATATTTTATGAACAAATAAATAGAAATATTTGATGAACATTACATTTTATTAATTATTATGAATGAATATTTATAGTAATTGTACAGTTATTATATTTAGTAACATTTATAAAATCTGGATAATTATTCCCCTCGCGTTTACTTATTCTCACATTTTACTCAAAATGATTTGACCGCTTCATTTCAGTCACCGGAGGCTCAATATTATCTGAATGATCCATTAAAACAGCATGATGCGACGTACTTCTAGAACCTGGAGTTGAAGTGTCATTGTAAAGAATCCTGTCGGTTATTTCATTTTTGTTACTTAAACTGTCAGCAACAGAACTTTGTGCAATCGTGGCTGATTTCCACCCACCATGACTGCTGATTGCTAATACATCAATTCCTGTATTAGCCAGTAACGTTGCCGATGTTCTTCGGAATGAATGGCCTGTATATATTTCAGGATGTTCTAGTTTCAAAAACTGTGCAATCTTGTAACATCTAATTGCTTGATAGTGCATAAAAAGCATGAAATTTCAGTTTTAATTTCCAATCTAATCCATTTTTTGAGCTGTGCTTCTACCCTACTGAAATATTCAGAAAAATAATGGTATTTTTTGTAAATAAAAAATAATATTCTTTCTCTTTTCATAAGACACACTGTTTTCGAGATAGGTGAATAATGTGATTTTGAAACACCTCTTGATATACTCATGTGTAGGTACTTATGTGTACCTAGTTGATAACACTTTTATTTTTGTATCTCCAGAAAAATTATATTAACTTTAAATTTTACAATAATGCTGTCAAGTTTTTATCATGAGGTCTAGTTAAGAAATATATTGTTTTTATAAATAAAAGCACCCATTCTCTGCTGACATATGTAAATTCAATATTTCACGGAAAAGATGCCTTTATAATGAGCATGCCAATGAATATGGACTTGAAACTCGTCGTCTGTATGCTGAGGCTTATCTTAGTCGTCAACTTCTTTCTGCTTATATTTCATTAGCTGTTACAAGACTGGAAAATTTGGTAGAAACTCTATAGATTATAGAAAGTCTTGATATATTTCCACACCCGAAGTAAAAGAGCAAGCACTGTAGAAAGTAGGAAAAAAACCCTGGAATTAGTTTAAGGGGATTGGTATTCATGTTCTCTTGTTTGGAGAACCCTTAGGGAAAAGCTGCTATACCTAATCTAACGCATACAAGCCCTCAATTTGTTAGTGTAGGATTCCAGACTAATATTTTGTAGGTGGATTTTGAGCATGCGAACAATTTAAATTTACCGACATTCATCCTTTTCACTGATGAGCCAGGACTTGAGGGGCAGAAGTTTCAGTTTTTATTTTACCTTCCACCTTCCACCTTTGGGCTGACCAGAATTCACATGATGTTGTTCAAACCAGCTATCAGCCAGTAATGATTTAATTTAAACGCCTGCATTGGCACTCTTGAAGAGAAGTTAATAGGACGTGTATTGGCTAGTCAATTCAAGAGTCCTGTATATCTGTACGTTCTCAGAGAGGTGTTACCGCCATTACTTAAAGTCGTGCCACTGAATGCCAGGCATGGTTTGTGGTTCATACACGACGGCACTCCTCCTCATTTCTCACTACCGGTTCGGTAGTGTAAGTACCTAAATGAAACTTACGAATAATATATTACCGGACTATCCTGAATTTCACTATTTGGGGTTACTTTAATAAAATATATTAAATATACTATACGTCGATACTAGAAAAAATGGTGTATACATTTGCACTTCAAATCACCCTGAGTAATCCGTTAGAATGTTTTCTTTAAAAAAAAAATAATATAATTTTTGCACCATGGAATCTGTCGCAATTGGCCATGGAACTTTGAATTATAAAGTGACTGTGACTGACGCGCTTTTATGAGATCTACCTACCAAAAAATAAAATCATTAAAACTGATCCGAAGTGGATAAATACTGTGTATTTGAGAAAAACGAGAAGTAAACCAGTATGAAAAAAATTAAGCAACTGAGACTGAATTTCGTATGAAGGGAATAAAGCCAAAAATACTGACAAGAAATGTATTTTGCAAACCATCTGCAGATGCCTTTTTGGAAACAGAAAAAAATGTTGTAGTCTTTCATTCTTAATCTACCACCCACGCTAGTGATAGAAAATAATATCTGTACCCCTCAACTTAATCGCAAGGATTAGCCCATGCAGAAGTCGGAGGGGTCGACATATTAGTATTCATTACGCCTGATGTATTGTACTAGTACTCTTCTAGATCCAATTTTGGTTGTCCGTAAAGACCCAGTCTTCTGAAGAGTTGTTCAAACTGTGATATGCGGAACCAGTTTCGATGTTATCTATAAAAATTTCAGTTCAATTTCTTTATAAAAAAAAACAATAGAGCATCGCATTTCGGGGATTCTACAGGTAAAAACTCGATTCTCAAATATATTGGAAATATTTATTTTTCAGTAATTTACCACAATAACATGATGAAAACATTTTTGTAACCGCTGACTCCATCGATAGGTCACTGTGCATAAAAATATGCAGTTAATTCACAGTTTTTATCAGCGGCTTCATATGTTACCATGTTAATTCATTGCTATGCAATTTTAGTATGTTTATTCACATTTATTAACACACAAGAAACTTTTATGCTTATTTACCGTAATAAAAACTATAGTAAAATTGATAATAACCTCTTGAACTAGATATTTTTAAGTTTACCTACTACGAAAAACAATACAAAAAAGCGGAAGGCGCACTATGTACAGTCACAACTATTCAGCTTTTTTTTTTATCTACTAGACGATTCAAGAGGTTCTCAATAAGTTTTTTATTTTTATTTTGAGTACTATTAATTTTAAACAATTTCTACAGTGTTGATTATTGAAAATGATTTTTCATGAAGGCATTCTATTTACTATTAAAAAACCTGTGTAAGTTTGTATACAGCGTGTAGATATAAATTTTACTGTTACTTATAGATCACACTCAGTGGTTTTAATATCATTAAATAACAATATCCTAGACTTACAAGGACATATAAACATAAATATTTTTAAAATTACATTTGTGTTTTTAAATGAAATCTTTTATAATTACAATGTATGATATAATACATGCCCAGTATATATTTTCTTTGACAATTTGTACAATATTTTGGTTTATTTACCCTCCACAATGGATAAAATCAAGTTTGCTATGAAATCAGTGTATTCATACTTTTCTACTATTTGATTTACCAGACTGATCATTAAATATTTTATTAAGAAAAAAATACAATCCTATAAAAGTTGTTTCAGACAAAGGACTTTTTTTAATGTCTTAAGAAGTGATAATTTTATGATTCGCCCCCAAGAAGGACCTAATTTGACTTTCATATAGTTCTTTCTGTGGGGGGATTCTGTTAAAGATAAAGTAAACAAAAATTGAACAATGTTAGTACTTGCTTGGAATATATGTAGGTACTTTGTCAGAACAAGATGAAGGTGTTATAAAATATCTTCTTTCTTAACAGAGAAATTAAAAATTTGTTTAGTAAATTTAAAAGCTGAAAACATACCACTTACTGGTTTTATGACAATCTTGACTATCCGTAGGTTTAGTACATAAACCAAATTATTGGACATGTACGAAGTGTATTAAGAAAATAATAACTTTATTTTATTAAATTTTATTATTAATTTTGTATATTATTAGTCTTTGTCTCCTTCAAAGTACTCCCTTCCCATTTTCCCACACATTTTTCCCAGCGGTGTTGCCATATCACGAAGCAGTCCTGGATAGCTTCATTTGAAACGGCCGTTAAAATCTGTGACGGATTTGCTTTGATGTCATCAATAGTCTGAAAACGGCATCCTTTCAGCACTGATTTTATTTTCGGAAATAAGAAAAGATCACAAGGAGCTAGGTCTCGCGAGTAAGGAGGGTGAGGGAGGACAGTAATCTGTAAAACCAGATTTCGTCTCCCGTTTTGATCCTTTTAATGAATGTTTCATCGTCATTCGATTGTTCAAAGAGTTGCCGACAAACGTCCACACGATTTTCTTTCTGTTGTTCGATCATCAAATTTTGCTGCAACTCGATGCATATTCAATTTTTCAATCAAAATTTCATGTCAATCGGCAATTTGCATGCACCAGACCTTTGACTTTCTGAACGTTGAAGACCACTTTTAAATCGTGAAAATCATTCATAACATTGAGTACGACCCAGAGCATCATCTCCAGAAGCTTCTTTCAAAAGTTGAAACGTTTCCGTGAAGGTTTTTCCCAATTTCAAGTAAAATTTTACGTTGCATCGTTGTTCCGGAAAATTGAACAATTCAAATATCGTCCCTAACACTGAAAGACGTTGCACTCAAATAATATCACGAAAATGAGATAATCGACATAAATGGGACAGTCCAAGAACATGTGGTTATTTTCAGAACAGACCTCGTATATATCATTGTAACAAAAAAAGAGAGGAATATAAAAAACAAATATATATCTCTGAAATATAACATACAGTTTTTCTATTTTTTTTTCATTTCTTTAAGATCGTAAAAAATCCTAAAACTTTAATTTTATTGCCTTTTCCTAGGTAGAAGTACAAGAAGAGAAGAATGTTATAGGAGATAAATATTTAATTCTTTCTCCTTATTCATAAGAAGAACGCAGAATCGGTGCCTGAGGTGAGATGTTTGCTATGTTATTTATATAAAAAGAATTAATCCTTGCGGAAAATTAGTCGATGAATGATATTTAACTCGTGGTGATTCTATGCAATGTAATTATTTATATACTTATCTGGAACAATCGTTACTGAGCAAAATTTAATCACGCCGTTATTGCTAAGAAAGTAATTATCATAACTCTTGCAACTACGCGAGGATTGCAATTAATAAAAGGTGAAAGAAAGCGAGCCCATTTAGAAACTAATTAACCTTTAAATGGTGCAACAATCTAAGTCGGGAACGGCGAACAAAAAGAAGCGGATCCAGTTCGTATATCAAGCCTTAATTGGGTTAAAGATGTAAATGATCGGTCTTGCAAATTACACAGTGGCTGCCTATCTTCCAAAACAAGCCTCCGTAGATACATCATCTCTGACACGAGAGGAGAATAAAATGGAATTATGGAAATGCGATTACGATGACCCGATCGTAATCAAAGGAGTCCGTATTATCGATCAGCAAATTAGGACGATATTATACTTTAATATACTGCCGTAGCATGGACCGTCGTGGCAGCTAAGTGGCACCGGAGCATCGGGATGTTTGAGCGTCTTGTTAATCGCTTATTTATATGAATTTATTACATTTATATTCATGTGCAAGTGATTTGTGGCCTTTGCAAAAGCTGCTTCGTTTGCAATAGGACAGAAAAATTACTCCCTATTATAAGTTTTGTTTCAGCTTGTACATATCTAGTATGCTGTCAACTACACTTTTCCGGAGAAAGAATAATTAAAATTTTAGGTTACTCATACACATTTCAAAAAGCAATAGGCTCAATTTTAATTCATAAAATATGAGTGATGTTTATATTATTTACGTCCGGTACTTTGAGAGGTTACCTTGATTAACTGATCAGGCGATTAGACTGAACATAGGTATACTGATTTATTTTATAAAGTATAATCACAGTCTAATTGCCTGATTAGTTAATCAAGCCTTAGTCGAAACTCAAAGTACCGGGCCTTAACCTAATTTAAGGTAATATACTACTGACAATATTATTACAAACTCAATCAAAAAATGAGGATAAAAATTCTATAGATTACAGTATAATTGTTGAATAAAACATCAATATGTTAGCGAAACTACGAGACCTAAATATTAGAATCAAAGACTATCAAGAATATGTATGAAACGGAGAATTTGGAAAATCGAAAATTTGCGAACATGCGATTCAAATCGTTATTTTATCCAACAACTTCAAAATTTAGGAAACAAAATACGGTAAAAAGAAAACTAAAACAGTCCACATTTATATTTCTAACATATTGTTATGTTTTATTAAATTTGAAAACTTAATCGATTCTTTTCTCGGCAACCGAATCATAAAATTGTCGAATGAATATAAATTTTGAGATGGAATATACTTGAAATAGACACAAACAGGGTGTGGATGACTGTAATAAATTTAAATAAAGGATATTTTATCAATAGTGTAAGTTAAAATGGTGTAATTACTAAATTTTAAAACTAACATAAAACATAACATAAAACTATTTAAATACACTCGTGTAGCACAATTATATTATAAAGAACAGTAAAGAACCATTTTACAATATTAAATGTCAATTAAAAGTTCTGGCATGAGCACATTTAAAAATATAGTAGAATTTTGACAAGTCATCGACGGACGATGAAGGTTTTTCACATATAAACAATGCAATAAACCTAGTATATAAACAAAGCATAGTATACCTGCGACCAGAATGTATGTATGGAGTTAAACCTAAGCATCTGTGAAAACTTTTATGTATCATTTAAATGTTAACATTCAATGTCTGTCCATTCAATGTAAGACATTGAATGAACAGACATGCTGAGAATTAAGATATTTATCTAAATTTTGATAAAAATAAGTAAAATTTTGGCATGACTTTAAAGTTAACCTAGAAACGTGCAATTGGTGTCAAAAGATGCAAAAAATTCAGGGAAGCTGAAAATGTAAATTTCGTGCATCATAATTCAGTCCAAAAGTCAATATTTGCGTAAATAAAATTTCAAAATTGCTTGTTATTATTATCATAGAAACATTCACTTGTTTTTCACGTTTATAAAAACTAATCTCCGGGCTCGAGGTAGCCAGTCTCCCATATTTACCTGTAGCAGTAACATCGCTAGTTTGCTCCTAGAATAAACAATTGCAATCAATAAAAATCAACGTTAGTGAAAAATTCATACTTATGAAGCCATCTTGGTGGAGAAATGTCACGGACAGATACAGCTGTCAAAGGTCCGAAATTCACATTAGTTGAAGTTTCATAAGTTCGAAATTTCATTGAGCAACGTCAACATAAGTAATTGTGAAACAACAAATTTGAACAAGGTTAACAAAAATAAATAGAAAGTGATAAGTGAAACCCGATAAAAAAATAGTGCAGTGCAGTTTTCATCTGTGAGGAGTCCTGTAAAGACATCTAAGGAAACTTCGGATATCTTCGTGGCGTGACGGCGTTTCAACGAGGAAACTCCAGACCAGTGCGATTACATGCAGGAGGAATTACAGTGCAGCGCGGTTACATGCAGATTAAATTACCAGCAATAATTCTACGTTCGTAAGTGTCTACACAATTAGCTAAACAAATTTGCAAATTTGAAAATAAAGCGCTATAAAAATTTCTACATCAAAATTCCACTGTATTTGTGTATAATTAATGCACAATTTCATTGTCAACCAATTTAACTACTTACAGTATAAAACACTACTATGCACTGTAACAGTAGAATTTAGGGGGGAAATTCCTTGTTTTATTGATCTAGTGTAAGAAGTACAACAGTTGTCAATTGTAAAAATCTATAATCCATAAAACCATATTGTAATATATTGATATTTGTAACATACAACATATCTTTCATTTAAAGAAAAATTAGAGTAAAAAAAATATAATTATAATCCAGATAAAAATAAATAAAAAAGGAACCCGCACGCTGAGTGAGTCTCATATCAACAACAACATTAAATAATGGCGCCCAAAATAACTCAAATAAAACCAAAAATAACAACATAAAAAATAAATACCAAAACAAAACATAATAATATATTTTAAATTAGTCCTTAAATTTTGACAGTGTTGTGGATTTTGATTGATCTGTTGCGTTGGCGAAGCTTTAATTTGTGTAAATCTAAGACGCACTTGCTCTAGCCTTTGGTTTATCAGTTTTTATTCTGTTTTTCGACTGTTGCTTGTTTTGCACTTAATCTATGAAGCACTATCGAGTCTGGTACTTTAATATATTTTTTCACAGTCTTTGAGTGCTGGGATAGGGCACTAAAGTTTATCTATGTACCCTTCCTAAAAGTACCGGTACGGAAAGTTTTATGAGCTTTGTTGTGCTTTGCTGCCATAGCTTAAGATCTGGGTACTCTTGAGGGTCTTCACCGCAGGTAGGATGTGCCTGGGTGGATTTCTTTATAAGCAATGGGAGCTTTTAGCTCGAGAAATTTTTTAAATTCAATTTAATTTTTATAAAATTTTGATTTACTGATTACTTTATAACAATAGATATGAACATATCGGTATAATACAAAGTATAAAATTTGAATCGTTGGCCAGATTCTAACGCTGGTTACTGAACTGAGATGCATCAGGGTAGTCGTCCGAGCACAGTCCTTGATAAGTCCGCAGAGGTCTGGAGCGATGTCCGCCTTAGTTTTGGACAATTGGCCCCTCCGTGTTTCTTTGGATTGTCGTCCACTGGAACGGATGATCGTTCTGTGTTTTTAGTATGGTATTTCTGTTTGCTTTCCAGTTCGAATTTCGTAATATTTGAAGTTGATTGAATTTTACATTTTTGCAGCGCGTCGTCGGTGGCTGCTCTGCCAAGAGCATCGACCTCTGGCGGTGTGGCCTGCTGCGGTTTCGATGTTTTGGACTGGCTCGGGGCTGTTCAGGAACTCTTGACGAACATTTTCAAAAGTTGGGTGAAAATGTTAATTTTGCCCGCCGCGCCTTCTGCTGCCCGTGGAAGGCAAATTTGCATCCCCTTGGACATACCTCTCCACTTTGGCCGGGACTGGCTTTGCACAAGGTGGTTGGAGATAGCTTCGTCGTTCCCTTTGGAAAGTTGAGCGAAATTTTGAAACCTCAACGACAAAATAAATAATAACAGAACAAATATTTAATATTTTATGAAAGCTATGGAAGGAAGATAAGTAAAACAAAAAAACTGTTATATTTCTAAAAATAATTATTTTGTACCCCCGAAATTGAATAAATAAAGTACTATAATTGTATATCGTTGAATTCAAAAGTTATATGGCTTGAAATTATGTAATTCCATTAAAAAACGTATAACAAACAGTTTTAAAATTATTTCCCGTATACGCAACAGCAGCCCAAAAAAAATCAGAACTCTGAAGTGGTTTATTTTTCAAATAAAATGGAAGAGACCCTTTTTTAGAACTGTCGGTGGCAATTAAAAGCACTAATCGAATTTGCAGAAAACTCAGTGGTGCCGAAATGGGGCTCCTAATGGTACTGACCTCGTTGTACCTTCGCCATTATTTTACATTTTTGTACTACAACTTAACGAATTTTAATTTCTAAAGTGAAAATCTTATCTATTAAAAACAATACGGTATATAAAGATATACATCCATCCATCCAAAAAAAAAAGATAAAAATTTTTTATTTTTATATCTTTTTTAAGAAACTACATCTCAAAACAAACAGTCAGAAAAAAGTTGGTTTTTGCCAAGTTATTTGAAATTTTTTTACCAAAAATATTCAAATGCTCATAATTTCTTGAGGGGTCGAAACAAAAATTTAAAAAAATTCATGGAAGCTATTCTAAATGGGTACTAAATAATATAAAAAAATCATGAAAATTAAAAATGTTACGATCACGACCTCAGTGATTTGGCATAGAATGCCGCACATACATCTGTTACGTAAACAACAATTTCATTTGATAATGTTAATTTAACATAATTATTTTTAAATAAACTTAATTTGATAGAATAATGCTTTGATAATGTTGCTTTTCTACTCATACTATACTATGAGTAGGTATAATTAATTATTATTTTGGCGTTCTTCTTTTTTATAAAATTAATATAGAAGTGGATCGTATGAGCCTGAAGGACTTTTGGTGAAGTAATCTCGAAATTAAATTAAAAATCCTCTGATGGACTACATGTCATACCGGGTTAAATTTAAAAAGCATTTCTCGGCGCACATTCAGCGACCGTTTTCACGGAAAGCCGTCATATTAATATGCAAGGGACAGAACATATGACGATCAGCATTTAGATGAGCTAAAGCTTGGAACCCACTATATTTCACGAGCTGTCATAGGCGGCCATGTACCTGGGTGCTCTGGGATCGCCTTTGAGCAATTATCTAATTAAAATTAATGCCCGTTTAAAACTGGGACTCATCAGAAGGGGCCCATGCTCTAAATTAATCATGGAGTAATCGAGTTTCCCTTGATGGATATTTTTAATTTAATAAATAATGAGAAATATATTAAGGCCTAGTTAGCAGGTGTATAAAAAAGGTTGGACGAATTTTTGACTTAAACAATATTAATTTCTAGCTCGTTTACAATCTACTAATATTTCATAGCCGTCACGACTGTTTTTAGAAATTAATTTGAGAGAAACTGCAGGTTAATTAGATTTAAACGTAAACTGACAAGGTCACTTTTCTTCAAAGTAATAGTAGGAGTAGGTACTAAAGTAGTCAATTTTTAAAATATCTAATAGACTAATTTAAATGAGCAAGTGTTAGATAAACTAACCAAATCTTTTCTTCTTTTTCCTTCATTCTGTAACTGTAGCGTCGATATAGGGTTTGGCCTATTTTACTTTGACAGGTGTGAAAGCAGCAGATATTATTTGGTTTCAACAGGATGGAACCTGTTCTCATTTCGGGTAAGGAATTACTTGCATGAAATTTTTCTAAGTAGGTGGATAGGTCGAAGACCATTAAGTGGTTGCCGTGATCACCCAATTTAACTACCCTAGATTATTTCTTGTGGGGCTACTTAAAAAACAGAGTTTACATTGATGGACCGAACACCATCGAGGGCTTAAAAGTGCGCATAAGAGAAGAAATTAATCAGATACCTCCAGAGGCAATTCAAAATACCACGGATGAATTCGAACATCGACTCCTCCATTGCCTAACTGTTAACGGGAGCACTTTGAACATCTTCTATAAGTCACATAAAATTGTTTAATTAAAAATCCTTAAGTTGTTTTTGAGAAACTCTTTCGCATTCTTTACATTAAATGAAGTAATACATTTGTCTGTTTTTTTTTTTCGCAGCTGTCAAAGTAAAGTAGGCCAAACCCTATACCGAAGCATTTCCCTTGAAAAGGGCTATCTTTTTTTGCTTAAAAAATTAGGTAGTGCTATTTAAAAAAATGTTGATGACGTCATGGGTTTATGTATCGTAACGCAAAAAAGGTTGTGTATAGAATAGCATAGGGATAGGGTAAATATCCTCCACGACGTTGCTGGCACATATGTACTATTTTGTCGAAATTTCCCTTGACCGCATAAATTTGGCTGCATTTAGTTGATACAGCGCTCAATTTCCATCCATCAACGCGGGGGTAGTCGTAGGCTTGTTGGTATAAGACTTCAAAAAACCCAAAGAAAAAGTAAAACGGCGTTAAATCGCATGATTGTGGCGGCCAATTCTGATTACTAAAACGAGAAATTACACGACCAGGAAATGACTCATGCAGTAAATGAATTATTTCTCAGTCTATATAGCATGTGGCACCGTCTTGTTGAAACCATATGCCATCTACATCTATATCTTGTAATTTAAGCACAAAAAACTAGATTATAATGTTAATGAGCACCATTAACTGTTATTGCCTGACAAGTCGCATTTTCGAAGAAGAATGATCCGATGATGCACATGTTGTGGATACATTTATTTCTCAACAATCACTCGTGGATTTTCTGAATCCCAAATGCGACAATTTTTTCAATTAACGAAGCCTTCAAGATGAAAATGATCGCTGAAGTTAATTTTGTTCGAAAACTTAGCATCCACTTGTTCCAACGACCTCTCTTCGCTCTGCGTGGTCACTAGGCTTAGCTCTTGAGTCAATTGAACTTTGTAAGTATAAAGATGCAAATATTTCTTGAGAATACCCTGTAGCTTCTCGAAATGTCCAATTCTTGACCACGGTGCCGAATTGATATTCCTGGACTCTCAGCAATATGTACTCTCATGAACTGCTTCGATATTTTGTGTTGAACGATTTGTTGAAGAAGTTATATCACTATTCTGCGACAGAATGCAGGGAGCCTGTAGGATCATAGAGAGGTGGTGCGAGGAGATGGGGCTCTCAGTCAACTCAAAGAAGACTGAGATGATCCTATTTACAAGGAGAAGGAAGATAGGTGATTTCAGGGCTCCAACCATGTATGGGAGGCCCCTGACTTTGGTCAGGGAAGTCAAATACTTGGGGGTAATCTTGGACAGCAAATTGTCGTGGGGGCCACAGGTTGAGAGGATTACCCGGAAATCAGTGGCAACCCTCTGGCACTTAAGGAAGGTAGTTGGCAAAAACTGGGGACTCAATCCAAAGGTGCTTCACTGGGTGTACACGGCGGTGGTTAGGCCGAGGCTACAGTATGGGGCCTTGGTCTGGTGGCCGTGTGTGGACCGGGTGACGGTAGCCAGGAAGTTGGTGAGCATCCAGAGACTTGCCTGCTTAGGTATTACAGGGGCAATGAGGACGACCCCAACTGCCGCGTTAGAGGTCCTTCTGGGGCTGCCGACCCTTCCTACATGGATTATGAGGGAGGCGATGGCGGCATACCTTAGGATAAGGGACGCCGGCGGTTGGAGAGCTAAAGGACGCACTGAGGGCCATGCTGCCGTGGCCCTCAGGGCGGAGAGGGACATCCCAATATCCGCCATGAGGGTTACGGAAGCAGAGGACCGGCTTAGGTTAGGAAGGAAGTATGTCACCACTTTCCCCTCGAGAGAGCAGTGGAAGCAGGATGGTGATATGTTCTCCCCGGGATCCCTAGTGTGCTATACTGATGGATCTCGGGTAGAAGACGAGTTTTCAGGAGCAGGAATTTATCTGGAAGGCAGCGGCATCCAGGAAAGCTTTTCACTGGGTATGTATGCTACAGTCTTCCAGGCTGAGGTTTTTGCTATTTTGATGGTAGCAAGCAAGGAGGAGGTAAGGAATTGTGCAGAGGAGAAGATTTTTATCTGCTCCGACAGTCAGGCCGCGCTCAGAGCGGTTAGCTCCCCGAGGACTAGGTCTGCCCTTGTCCAAGAATGTGGAGACGCTCTAGAGTCTTTGGCCAGACGAAAAGAAGTAGAGTTGGTTTGGGTCCCAGGCCATAGGGGCATCCCTGGTAACGAGAGGGCGGATCAATTAGCTCGTCTTGGGTCCAGGGGACCTGGACAGGGACCTGAACCAATCTTAGGTATCACACGAGGCAGCATTAATGGGGCCCTCAATAAGTGGGCCTATCAAACTTTAGGTCTGGATTGGAGGAGAAATAGAGGATGCAGGCAGGCCCATAGTTTTATACATGGACCTAGCAAATCCAAGACAAGATGGCTGCTGAGCCTCAGTCGAAGAGCCCTAAACCAAATGGTGGGGGTTCTGACAGGCCACTGCAGACTTAGGAGGCATTTAAGCTTAATAGGAATTGAGGAGGACCCTCTATGCCCGAAATGTGGCGAAGGGGAGGACACCCCTGTCCACCTTCTGGGACAGTGTGCAGCCTTTGGGAGAATAAGACATAAAGTCTTTGGTGCTGAAGAGCTGCAAGGGGTTGAGGTGAGAGACCTTCCATGGACCAAAATCCTGGCGTTCATTAGGGCGTCGGGTAGGTTCGAGGAGGGTCAGAGGCAGAGAGTGGTTAGGTGATGGAACGGCGGGGTAGGCAAAAAGGGCCCACTTGTGGCCTAATTGCCAGGCTGAGGCCGCCCCTTTACTACTACTACTATATCACTATTCTGCTCATATGTTGTACGTAAATTGCAAACTGTAGCTGCCAAACCATCATTATTTTTAAAATATTGTTCAACAATGAAAGTGTGTTGTTCTTTCGTATACATACAGGGTGTCCCGAAATTCATGCAACAAAATTTGGTCACAGATTCTTAAGACAAATTTAGGGGACCCGTATTTTTTACTTTTGCCAAGTGGTCCCCTCCTTCGGAGTTACAGCCCACCGAAGTCCGCTCCTAAGAATAATATTTTTTTTATATCTCAGAACCCTGTTGTACGAGAATCACTAAATTTGGTACAAAGGAGTTTTATGACATGTGGAATCTGATGGTGCTACGTTTTTTGGCGGAGAACCCCCTTAAGAAAAATGTCAAAATATGATCGAGTGCATGTCGTGATTCGCCATTTTCCTCAAAAACATTGCGTTTTTATCAAGACAAAAAAGTTTCTAAACTCAATGGCTTTCTAGCTAACTAATAATTTAAAAAAAAAATTTGACCAAATTTTTTTGGTTCCAAAGACAAGGGGGCCCATGAAAAAGTGTCTTAAGGGGGTTTCTCGCCAAAAAGCGTAGCACTGTGAGATTCCACATGTCATGAAACCCCTGTGTATCCAATTTAGTGATTCTCGTACATGGTTTTGAGATATAAAAAAGACTTCTTAGGGGCAGATTTCAGGGGGCTGTAACTCCGAAAGAGGGGGCCAGTTGGCAAAAAGAAAAAATATGGTTCCCCTAAATTTGTCTTAAGAATCTATGATCAAATTTTGTTGCATGCATTTCGGGACACCCTGGACATATAGCGCTCTATTTTTAATAACCCTGAACTGTCATACTGTATTTTTTTCTTTGACGTAAAATTCAAATCATGCATGAATTTTGGGACATTAAATTCTGGGGATACAAGGTGTCCCAGTTCCAACAAGTTCCTATAAAAATTTTTGCAAAACGATTTTTTTAATAACTTAAAATATTTTGTGCAATTTAATTATTTTTAGGAAAAAACAAACATAAATAAAAGTGGCAATTTTTTAGATAGGCACGGAGAGAATGCAAATTTCATCAGTTTATTTCTCTTTACGGAAATCATAATTATTTTCATGGGTCAATTTTTAAAAAGTATTATCTCGTAATCGTATTAAAAAATAATTAAATTACGCAAGTATTTTAAAAGTTATTTAAAAAAATCGATTTTCAGAGGCGTCCTTTAGGAAAATTTTTTATAGGAACTTATCATGTTATTTTAACTTCCCCTGTATAAATCCGAGAGATTGCCCATATATCCTGGGACACTCTGTATATACAAAAATTGTTATTTTTTTAAAAAATGTACATGGTTCATTTCAAGAAGATTTATGCAAACATTTTTATTACATTTATGTACTTAATTAAAGATTGTTCCGTTAGAGTTTAAATACTTTGTGGTGGGACACTCTGTTATCAAACAAGGATTTTTTAAAAATATCTAAAAAGAGGTTTTTGCAGTAGTTTTAGTTCCAATAAACAAATTCTTTTGTCATTAAGTTAATACTTATTAATTCAACGATTCAACTGAAGTAGTTTATTCTTTGAATGTTATATTTTCCACACTGAGGGAAATAATTATTTTTATGTGAAAAATATTTCTTGTAGAAGCATATCTGCATGTACCCACTGTTTTTTGGTTGATAAACCTTTACATAATATGAATTTGATGACACAAAATCGCATTCTAAAATGTCATTTAATTACAGTGATAAATTCGATTACGCACCAAAGGCCGTAGAATATAAATTGTACATTAAAGTTTCACGAATAAAAAAAGTCCAATTTTCCATTTATGCAGCCACAAATTGGATAATTTGAATTTTAATTCAATTTAACATTTTTCATCCGAGTGTTCCGCGTAGCAAAAACGCGGCCCCGAGCCACGGTATTAATAATCTAATTATGATCTATGATCACAAAGTGGTGGGTTAGTAATCAGAGACTCGGACGGTAGCGGAATGCAACTTCTTCTCTAAATTACTAAATTGTATATTAATAAAGTGCGCCGTAGCTGCACGTCCCCGCATACTTTCGTCGCTGTCTGGCGGCGTTAGGCGGCGCGTGATTGACGAGGACGGTAGTTGTGACGTGCCGTAATGGCAGTGTGCATGTAATTTAATTTCGTCAGGGTCGGACTGGGAGGAGCCCACTGACAGTGTGATTACAGGGCAGGTCGGCTGTGGCCAACGCACGTCATGTTTAACTTTAAACGTGCCACAACTGTGGCGTTTAATTAACTTTCGCGTAGGTTTGCGATAGTTTCGATTAAACCTGGACTCGGTGATACGTAATTCTAATTTGGGCAGCATAGCGTTCTTTTCTGGAGATGTGAAGTTTTCCTTATTTTTTAATTAAATTACGTAACTGGTAAATGTGCCTTGATGATTTGCAGTTACACCAAAAGAATATTTTAAGTTCTTTTTACATAAAACCTGTTTCAAGCAGAACATTTTCTGGTAAAGATTCAAAAAATCTCTCAAATATGTTTTTTATGATAATTTCGACTATTTTTCTCTATCATAGGGTAGGGCGGGGCTAGTTGAGCAATTTTTCACTTGAGCGGATATAGCTCCTCAATGATAAGTCTCAATGAGTTGTTATGCGACCTGATGGATTAGTAATTTATCCCTTAGCAAAAGTGTCCATAGTAATTTATTGTTAATAAGTTAGATTTAAGAGCTACAGCTGTTTATGTCCAGAAGGTCAAATATGCTCAACGTACCCCATAGGTGAGGTAAGTTGAGCACTAAGAATGCCTAGCCATACCAAGGGTTCAATGTTAACTAGAGATGAAATAAAATATCTGTTTGACAATCAGCTCTTTATTTATAGTCTTTTAGTGACAGAATAACAAAACTTAAAGTAATTTTCTTTAAATAAATAACAAATAAATATAACTGAAAATAGAATAAACAAAACATCAACGTATCTTAAGACTAACTTCAGGTTAGATTCAGTCTTTCTGTTTAAAATCAGACTTAAATATCTTAAAAGAAAATATTAATAAGATCTTAGCAACTTAATCGTCGTTGTCACTGTTGCAATTGACACAAACGAAAGTAACACCAGCACCTGGAACACATTTTGTATGTGCCCATTCCCTGCAAGCTTGACACTGGATCCAACTTTCTCCTGGTAAGCTTTCAGAATAGCCTTCGCAACAAATCAGACAGGAATAATCATCATCACCACTTTCATCACTTGACTGGAGTATTTTTTTACAGACACTCTTCTTTCTTTTCTTATCCATGTTCTTCTTTGGCTTCTTAACTTTTTTTGTGGTTTTATTTTGCTGCTCTTCTAAAGCGTTCTTTTCGGGAGTGTATTGCAGCTGTCCTCTTTCTTCTGTTAGTTTTAGCTGCTTTTCTAGGGCCAGCCTTTGGGTATGGTCGCACAATTTCCGGGGAAAATACTTGTTTTAGGTCGATCGTCTCGTTTTCTTTCTTGCTTGGACTAGGCTTGGGTTCAGCTTGGCTGGTGGAGGCAGAAGGAGTGGGATTAAGTTCAGTGCTGGACATCACAGCTTGCTCTGGATGATCTTTTTCCGGCTCGATAGTTTCTTGTTCAGGACGATCAGTTACAAATGATGGTGAAAACTCATCCTCACCAAAAATGTTTGCATTATACGGGAAGATGCCTGTCTTTCGGAAACCGTTGACAATATTTATACTTGTCTGAGCAACCGGCAACGAATCAGCGACAATTTTTGGTATGTCATAAATAGTAAGGGTTTTTCCCGGGTTGTTTCGTAGCCATGCATCTTGAGCAGCAGCGCAATACTTTTTGAACGGACCAAAGACTGACACATCCAACGGTTGTAATTTATGGCTACAATGCGGTGGAAAGGACAACATTACAACTCCGTTCTCTTTGGCCAAATTTAGTGTCTCCACGTTCAAGTGAGAGGAGTGATTATCCAACACTAACAAAACAGGGCGCTCCATGGACGGTTTCACATGTTTTATAAAATGTTGCATAAACTGATAGAATTCTTCGTCTGTAACCCATCCACTGGCATTGCCTGCTCCTATACATTTAGGGGGACCACCATTGAGAAAGTGTGTCTTAAACTGTTTTCTCGGAAATACAAACATAGGAGGTACAGCATTTCCAAGAGCAGACACAGCAGTTACTACTGTAACGTTAGTCCCTCGTTCTCCAGAAGTCATGGCACCGACGTTGCGCTTACCTTTGGCAGCTACAATTTTATTTGGCTTCAGCACAGAGGATACTCCTGTCTCATCTACATTCCAAATGTCTGCCGCAGTAAATCCATATCTATCCATTACTTCCGCTAATTTTTCAAAAAAAACTTTAACATTCTGCGCATTAAATGATGTTGCCCTACCAAGGCTGGTGGGTTCTGGTTTTCGTATGGATAGCTCCGGATTTCGTTTTAAAAACATCGTAAGCCATTCTTTTCCGGCCATCTTATTTGCAGTCCAGCTGGGTGGAATTTCAATGCTAAATTTAGCAGCACACTCGTAGGCAAGGCGACGGACGTCTTTTGGAGAATATCCATAGAAGATTGATGCCATTTGTAGCAAGTAATTTTTCAAAGACTCCTCCTGTGTGGGAGAAAATACTCGCCTCGGTGTTGCATAGCCCATGGATGAATCACCACCTTCATTTAATATTTTCGAAAATCTTGTCAAAGTCATCCGTTTGATACCGAATTCTTTGGCGGCGGCATTCACACTTTTTCCCTCATCGTTGACAGCCTTTGCGGCATTACTTAAGTCTTCAGTAGTGTAAGAACATCTTGTAGTCTTCCTCTTGTAAGTCCGCATCCTAAAAAAAAAATAAAACATTCATTACTTTAGTTGTTTGAGTCGTGGGGTAAGTTGAGCAACTATAGCTCAACTAACCCCAACCCGAAATTTTAAAACAAAAGTGAGGTTATAAGAAAACCGTAAGAATTATACCCAGAACCTCTCTACATATCAAAAGTACAATAATTTTATGGAAGATTAACACTTACCTGATTGAAAACAGATAACATTCGACTAATACAGACGAAAACTTGCGATAAACGATTTTTTAACTGTTTGGACACAAAATAAACAAAACGCACGGGCGCTTCAGTCGCTCGTCGAGCCTCCACTAGCGATCGCGCGGTGATTACCCCTCCCGCGACCCCTTCTTTCCGCCATACGATGCCTATGCGTACGGTAAATAGTTTGCGAGATATTTCGATTGCCCAACTTGCCCCTATGCTCAACTAGCCCCGCCCTACCCTACTTTTCCTGATATTGATATTTTTGTTTAAACACAACCATGATTAATTTTCACAATTTACTTCAAATTAAAAAAAAAACATATGGATAAGACGTAACAATGCCACACCTATGAATGGTAACTGTTAGTTTATATCTAGGCCTTCAATCAGTCAAACTGACTACTTGGTACTTTGCAAGTACTATGAAAACAAGATCTGAGTCACCCTAGATGAAATAATTTTTAAACTAATGCGGGTAACAACTCTTCTGGTACTGTGAGGACCAATGGCCCCTACTGGCACTATATGAGCGACTTGAACATATATTTTTAAATGTCTAGAAATAATCATATAGTGGAAATATTAGAGATCTCTTAGAAGTTGTTAATTAATAATTATTTAAGTTTGGCGGGCAAAATAAATATTTTAAACATGTGTTTGCTGTCGCACTAAATAGTGACGTCATTTAGTGCGATCGGTAATCGAGAATATGGATAACCGGGCAGTACGGCACGGCCGGACAGTATGAGAACAATAAGTAGTAACAAGAATCTAAAAAACAGCCAGATTCACTTCATTTCAAGACTCTCTGCATACGCTTAAAAACTGGTTGAGTTCTAAGACGCACTAAATGACGTCACAATACGTTATCACGATCACGTGATAACATTTAAAAAATTTTAAACATCTATTTGCAGTATTAAAGAAACTAATATTTTACCACTGTTAGTTGTCGTTTATACATTATATTTAAGTATGCAGTTCTAAAACAAATTCAATTTTAATGCTATTATTCCCGGAATATCAACTAAACAGCTAGGGTCATTCGTTAGCCAAACCGGCAGCCATCTATTGGTTTTGAACACATTAATTCGCTTCAGTATGCCATACATGGAATACAGGTCTTGCTTTCATACCTAAGAAATAGCATGTTTGGCCATTTGAAGGTCTAGATACAGAGGTACAATCTAGCTTAAATCGGGGCAAAGTTGCATAATCAGGGGACCAACATTATGCCTCTAAAAAATCAAGGCTAACATGATTAGTTTTCGAAATATTTAAAAAAAAACGAAATTTTGGAAATCCGCTTTTGATTCATTTCAGCTTTGTTTGAGGTGATATTGTTGAACACTTTCTCATGGCCACTTTTTGCCCTCTATCGAATGGCATAATCAATTTTTATATGTAACGTTTCGTCCTTCCAGGACCATCATCAACTTCATTTTTTATACGACCCTAGAAATTTTATAACATTTTTTGCAAACCTTCATGACCCCAATACTGAATGACGATGAATTTTTCGAGACAAAACGTCTGAATCTGGTTCGGGCTTGCAAAAAATATAATAAAATTTCTCTGAATGGAAGCAAATGTAAAATTATGTATTACTGTACGCAAAACTAATCTCGATTTTGATAAAATTGGTGAATCTTTTCTAAATAGAGTTACGCAATTTACTGACCTTGATGTTACATTTGATACTAAATTATCGTTTGACGAGCATACATTATTTTAGGAACCATATCTTTAAAAAATTTAGGCTTTATTTTGGGTAAATTTAAGGACTGTCAGAACGTAAAGGTTCTAAATATATTGTATGCTGTTTACACTTAAATTCTTTTGTCTGGATTTTATATTTTGATGTGTCTATTTTGTGTAGTAGGTACTTATATTTTTATATTTAATGTTAGTTGTCTTTTTTTTAATTTTGTTAAGGTTTTGTGTTTTACCTTATTCTGTAATTGGGGCTTTGTCCCGTTGGATTTTGTAATTTCTAAATAAATTATGTATAAATAAATAAATACTTCGAAAATTTTTAGTTCAAAAACCTTTTTAATATAAAACTTAACAACCCCAAATTGGTAATATTTTAAATTTAAATTTAGAAGTTTCATGTCGTTAGTAAACAATGTAAAATCATTTTTAAAATTGTAGGTATTTAAGTTCGTTAATGTTTTATTTAAAATTGTTTCCTTTAACTAATCTATACCAACTATTGTTGGGCTCTTGAATAATGAATCTCAAAAGCTTAAACAGAATAAATAATAAGCATTTTACCGAAAAATCAGAAATTTCCTGGTTTGTCGATAGTTATACAGTCATGTAATTCCATATTCCAGCTAGGAAGTCCAATTATTGTAAAACTTTGTACACAGTCATTATTTTCGGCGGCTTCGAAATTGCCTCGTCGTATATAAATACGAAAAATGTGTTTTGGCCCATCTCAATTTAAATAATGAACAGTTTTAGTTACTTAATTGCGTAAATAATTCAGTGTTGTATATGTATAGAGTCATTATGATTTATTTGACCAGATTTCGTAATCGATATGACTGCTACAACATTTAAATTAGCCATTGTTGCCTGCAATTATTTTAATAATAGCGAGTGAAAAATAAATTCAAATTTAATTTGGTTTTAATAAAGTAATTGCAACTGTTGAACGCAATTATGTAAATTTAGAAAACGGAGTCTTCCTCTTAAACAAATAATGGCTCTTTGGTGGAATATACTTTTTTTCCACTTAGAATGCGGGTCATAGTCAATTACAATAATGAATATATGTGCAACTACAAGCCACCTTTGTGATTAATTTTTTATTAGGCTCATCATATTGGTATTATCCATTCTGCATGTATTGCATATTAACTAAAAAGTATTATAATTTAAGTACAAATATTATTTATTGGTAAATTATTCTCTTCTTTACAATTTTAAGAATTTAAAGCTCATTTACTTCATAAAAAATAATGTATTTAATTTAGGCAACAGAAGGAGAAATTAAATTACACTCATAGTGACTGGAAGTTAATAATACTATTAATATTGTAAATATGCTTTTATCATTTCCCCCCTATTGCTGCGTTATTACATTTTTAAAAATAATTTCACAAGACAATCGCTTATTAATAAAGTCATGTTGACTTAAAATTATATCAACTTAGATTATTATTCCTCTTCATTAAAGATTTTTATTTGTGTTAAATTTATATAATATACAGGGTGATTCACTGATTAGGACTTTAAACATCCATAGATCTCATTAAAATAATGTAATTTTGAAGTATACACTTTTGTTTCAAAGACTTCCTTTTAGAGATATAAGCTTTGGTTTTTATTTATTTTTTCTTAAACTATGAAAGCCATTTGTTTCATATTTAGTATGAAATGTACGAATGAAAAGCTCTATCGATTTTACAAATTATTGTGGAAATAGATCAATCAGAGGCGTCCGTAAAGGGCTCTAATAACCGCCACTTTTAATATAATTTCTCCCAAAAAATTGAACACAAGATTGTCTTAAAATTTTTAAAATAATAGAAGATTCTAATTCTTTGCGGGGGGATAAATATTAATAGTATCAAGCTGCAATATTGCAGATATTGGTTGATCTATAGGTTATGTAGTTCAGATTTTTCACATCTATAACAATTATAACATACCCATGTATTATACGATACTAATATCACATTGTACTTATTCACTTTCAAGTAAAACTATTTTCGGGCTAATTAAATTTTAAAACCAAAAGACTGTACTAAACGAAACACTATAATGCAACTTATAGTTGCAATATTGAAAACGCTTCCGCAAAAATGGGTTTTATGTACAGGATCATTTATTCCTATCTAGGAAAATGTGTAGACTATAGACTAACTTCGTTCAATATTTTCTCTTTCAAATCGTACAAACTATTATATCTTTCTTTGTTTATTTTATTTCTTAAAATCCCCCGTAGAAAGAACTTAATTGAGATCAAATTGGTCATATGGATCATAAAATGATTCTATCATGAGAAAAATTTATTAAAAAAAATGTATTTCGTCTAAAACACGCTGAAATTATTATAAAACACCTTTTTTAGTAAATTCAATATAGTGGAGAAGCTTAAATATGCACTGGTTCAATATCAATTCAACATTAACTTTATTCATTGTGGAGGGTCAATAAATAAACCAAAATAAAATAAACCAGAAGAAAAAAAAGGTTCCAGTAAGCAATAAATATACAAGATATTTCATTTAAAAAAACAAAAAGTTTATATCTTTGAAATGCAGCAGTTAACTGTTTTTTTATATTTTATTTCATATCAACAAAATTTCCTGCGATTTTCGTTTATTATTTTTATCCTCTAGATAGTAAAGTAAAAAAAAAACAAGGAAATAAAATGTTATGTGAAGCACCCTGTATAGGGTCAACTGTTTAATTACGTTTTGGATGGGAAAACTTATCATTACTATTTTCTTCAAATAAGGATTTGAACTGTGCACCATTCTCATTCCGAAGGTTGGCAGGAGTAATCACATGTAGCAAACACGTTGCTGTTAGACAAAACGAAGTGCGCTATATCACTATGAGCGAGTGAAGATTGTGAAAATTCATTACAAATAAGGAGAGTGTGTAGCTGAAACTGTGCGCAAATTATAAGGAATTTTCGGTAGAAACGTCCCTAATGAAACAACTGAAAAATTTGAATCAACAGGTTCGGTTGCAGCAGACAATAAAAAAATAGGTCGGCCTCGTACTGGACGTTCAGCGAAATTATTGCTACGGTGAGTAATAGTGTGGTGGAAATTCCCGTAATCTCAGTGCGTCGTTGATCAGTGCAATTAAACATTTCAAAAAGCACAATGCATCAATTCCAGATTCACCTGACCTAGGAATTAAAACCAGACGACCATTTAGTGCACCAGACATTCGTTGATTGGGTCTTGGAGAATCAACACGTGGACGGTGATTTTGCTAAGAAAATCATATTTAGCGACGAGGTGCATTTCCATCTTAGTGGGTAAGTGAACAAGCAAAACTGTCGAATTTGGGGCATAGACAATCTTAAGGGCAAGAACAACCACTGTATATCCAAGCAGTAGCAGTGTGCTGTGGAGTTTACGCTGTTAGGGTGACTGGTCCATTCTTTTTTGGAAATGAGACTGGAAACGCATATCCAGTTGAATCTTTTTGTGGCCTCATTTGGGTGACACGTGAAACTATGCACTTGTTACGAAACTTTAATGGACGACTCATCTCACGTAACAGTGAAGTGACTTGGCCACCAATATCATGCGACTTTTTTCTGTGGAGATCCGTAAAATCCAAAGTTTATTCTGCTCAAATGAATACCATTCTTACACGGGGTCATTCAGTAAATTTTCGTTCTTATTTTGTATACACAGAGTATTGTTCATGATTAGACAATCCTGAACATTTCAACTCAATCAGTTGAGCGGTTTTCAAACTATATAATTTTTAAAATAAAATATTTGTCTCAGCCGTGGCAATGCAATGAAGTCACTACATGGGTCGGTCAGCCGGCTTGGCGCTACTTCTAGATGAGTTTTTGCATCTACATAATGTTTTAGCGTTTGTGCATATTAAATTTAAAAAATGGAAGCAAAATTCGTAAAAGCAAATTCTTCTAATTTGCTAGAAGTTAATGGTTATGGATTTTTTTAATAAAAACCACGACTTTATCAGTGCTGAGATGAGAGGAGTGAAAATGCAAAGGTTACGTCTGAATAACGTGTAAACCTTCTTTAAAGTACGTTTATAGCGAAAGTTTTGATGTTTTTGTACCATAAGAATAGCAAATACGAATAAGGATTTTACGTATTGGACTAAACCGTCACAGGTTTCAAAGATTACCTAATCAAATACAAAATTCTTATAACTATTTTTATTCCCATGGAAACTACATAAAATCTATATAAAAATTATAAATATAGTAATAATATAATATTTATTATGTATTTTTATATAAATACTTAATACGTATAGGTATTTGTATAATATTCACAAAAAAAATCCACAATAGAAAACACAAGTGTATAGTGTTTCTACATATTATTGTATTATATTACATACCTAAATTACGCAGGGTAGTTTTGTTGCTTTCAAAATAAGTCATTGTTCAAATAACAGATATTAAAAAAAAAAACAAATTTTAGTAGAGACTGATAGACTACTGATTTTAGATCTGCACGACAGAATTACGGGGATATTATTTTCTTAATCGTCTTCACACTAGTGCTCTCACACTGAGGAACAATACAATATTCGAAACTTAACAGGCAACAAAAACCCGACTACCCGACTGACTGACACACGTAAGCATGCGGTATCGGTTTCCCATGCGATGATGTCACACCCGCCGCGCCAGTTTATGATTTTTTTAGATGACTTGATGGAGATTTAAAATTCTAATTTTTTGCAGAGAACCTTAAAATTGCAATATCTTTCCGTTAAGCAAATAAAAAAAATATGCTGAATGAGCCCAATAAAGGCAGACGTCCGAAGAGTTATCGACGAAATTCCGTCGCAAGTATGCGAAAGCGTGATATAGAATTTTCTTAAATGAAGTCGAGTATGCCAAATGAGTAGCAGAGGACGATATCCTCTTTTATATTATTATTATTATATTATTATTAGGTGTCAATGTCTACCCTTTAAAAACATGTAAAAAACTTGTCAATTTTTTAATTACCTAATAGGTAAAATCTTCTTTTCTCATATTAAATCCTGCCTTTGTTTTGGAACACCCTTTATTCTGATATAAGCAAGATTCAGATTGACCTTCGTATTTTATTATTCAATTTCTTTTAAATTAAGGTATTTTTAAGTCATTATGAAACTTTGGATCAATTGATCCGACGGAAATTCCAATATTAAAAATATAGAACAGTAAACAGTGTTTTTTTAGTCAGTTCATTTATCAGTGTTTGTAGTCTTCTCTTAATCAGTTGATTTTATCGGTTCAGATATCACAGTGCCTTCAAAGATATCGACTGGACGTAATATTGTTTCTTACAGTCACAGCAGAGGCCGCATCATCCTTATTGGACGTACGTACTCGAGACAATAGTTTATTAAAATTGATGCACACCTCCTGTAGATCCGCGGTGTTGTGCTGCCCTCGGTATAAAGTGTACATCAAGATAATGAGTTATACTTACCGGGTTCTTATGTAGGCGGTACAGCTTCTATGAAATAACGTTCCCAATTAATATCCTGTTATCAAATGAAAATCAGGCGTACCAACATAACGAACTGAGCACCCAGCTGTAATTACAAGCATTTACGGTTTTAATTATCCTTATCTTGTATTAATATAATAACACGGTGGTAATAAGAAAACTTTGCGAACAGTGAAATATTACGCATGCTGCAAATGGTTAATTAAAATTTATTTGCGGCTGCAGTTTTCGCATGTTTTGCCACGGGAGTACAAACCAGTCTCAATTTTCTCTATTTTTTATTCTAGCTAAATTCAATTACACAGTATTTATTATTTCCGTCCAATTTATCACTTTAACATAATAGGGGTGATATATTACCCCTACCGTTGCCTTAAAATTCTTTATACAGGGTGTTAAATAAAAGTGTATCGAACTTCGAGGCTTACTCGTGAAAATGAGAGAAATAGTTGCTATAAACGACTTTCTAAGGGTATATTTTAAAGCTGCATTTTGATGTAGCTATCAATAAAATGATTTCATAAAATTTTTCGTTTAAAATCTTACGTAAAATTCAGTTTAGATCAGGATAAAGCCTGTATCATAATTTATTCATTTTATACTTTTTTAAAAGTCTGCCTGAAAATTTAAAAAGTTTAAACGAATACAAACAAAAGAAATGCTCTTGTTTCAAACCGTTTTATAGATACTGAATAGAAATGCCATTATCTTGAAAATTTTTCATATTAAAAATTTTTAAAATATATTTAAACGCTGGTAAGCATTTTGGTATTGAACTATGGAGCTCTCATAAAGATTACAAGCCATGTGACCAGTAATTTTGTTTGGAACAATTTATTTTCTTCATGTTGGCAATTAAATTTCGGTAAAATTAAAACAATAAGATAATATCAAGATTACATTAAAACACAGCAGTCTGTTTCATCAACTGTGATTGGTGTAATTTTTCAAGAGATTCAATTCAACCAATCACTATTGTTTGAACGATGACGTAACGGTTTGTCATTGGTCATTGTAAATGAATCATTAATATTGGTGAAACCAAAATTTAAGGATTTTTCGTAACCCGTACCAGCCGTGCAATGTTGGGTTGCATAAACTCGACGGTCACATGGCTTGTAATCATTTATGAAGGGTCTGTATAATATTTAGTTGACTGTTAAGTTTTGGTCTGAACAAATTGTGTTTGCGTTTTTTGCTAACTCTGTATTCTAATATTCAAATATTTATAAATTACATTGAAATGTAGACCAGTTGAAAAGCAATACTTACAAAATTTCAATACAAAAACGTATACCTAATTCGTACTACTTTGACAGTTAAATACGGAAGTAATATATACAAATTTTATTCAAAATTTGCTGTAATAGAAATTGAGTTACCGATGTTTCAAAATTACCAAGTTGTATAGTCTTTCCGATATCAATTGAAGAACCAAGAGAATAACCAGGTTCGATAGCTGACGCAGCAACTCGGCATTGAAATATTTGAAAAACTTGTTCCCATATTTATTTACTCATATCTGTATACAGGTCTGGTCGAACTAAACGTGGAGGTAGTAGAAATGTACACGCCCAGTTGAAGAATGCGAGCGCGGGCAAACGAATTACAAATACAGTTGCATTGGGCCACTGGGCAATAAATCTCAGCCGTTGACAAGTGGTCGACAAATTGCCCAGCAGAGCAGTGCAGCAATGCGGAATTTGGTGTGATTCAGGTAATTTTAATTTATTATAGGCACCTTCTATTAATCATTGATATTACAATTGCGAAAGGGAAATATAATATTATTACAACATGGCATTTTGGAGATTTTTTGAAACGGAACAAAACAAAATTTACCATCAATATGCCAAAATTGTTTGAGGACAAATAATTAAAATGTGTTGTTGGCCAAATGAACATATAATAGAAATTTTCTGCACATTATATATACAAGTTATTGTAATTTTTTACCTTTATCAGAAAATTTTTTTAGAGACGCCTATGAAACTCATTAAATTTTATTGCAAGGCGTTTTTTACATGTTCAACTGACTTCGGAAAGACTATAACTAATCCTTAAAAACGCTTTATGTTTGGAATACTTACTTCATGAGGATGTCCTGATCATTCAGTAGTAAATAGGTATAAATTCTGTTGCATGAATATTCACAACAAATTTTAAATGTAGAATCATCTTTGCTTATAGAATTAATCTTACAAATATTTCATATAGTTAACTTTTAAACCGGTGATACTACAGGCAACAACTACTCTGCGGACTAATGCATCGACCAACATTGAATTGTACCCGCAATATCTGGTAAATAGCTAGGATCATTCGTCAGCTGGACCCACCAGACATATACCGATTTAGAACTTATTAGTTCTCGTAAGTATATTTTTTTAACAAATTTTTCAAATGATTTTGAAGTATTTTTTATGGTTTATTATGTTATTTTAGATATCATTAATGGTAGGCAAGGTTCTTCTGTCGAACAATAATTTTAGTAAGATGAACATCTAAATTATTTGATACAATAAATGTACTCCAAGGAACCATAGGAAAAGGTTTTAATGACATTACCAGTTTAATCAAGATCATTTGAATGTATTAGTCTTGCCTGCAAACATTTTTTGTCTCTGTTTTCGAGCGCTTGTCCTGTATGTACTACGTACTAAAATATTTCAAAAATTAACTCTTGTAAGTTAAAAATCAAGATTAAAAGAGGAAAAGTGTAATCTTACCCATGCTTAAAACCATGTCATTAAAATGGAAAAAAGATTTTTGTAAACAGTAGCGCAAAATGTTAGGCACTTCTTGTCGTTAAACCCCTTCTATGGTCTAATTGAAACAATTAAAAATAACTTGATATCTCCGCATACATGCCAAGGAATTGCTAATAAACTCATCAACTATATTGCTCCAAAGAAGTATGTCCGATATAGTGGGTAATTAGTGTTGCCGTAATCCTACCAGCATCTAAGTAAATAAAACAACACAGATGTGAATTATAAAATATTTATTATTTCCTTTCAATTAATAAGTACACCACAGTAGGACGGATTCGTTTCATAGAAATATCGCCTTAATAAATTACTATTAGAACTATTGCTTTAATAATTTTTAAATTCCTAGATTACAATAATTATTACTTATATTTATCTTTTTAAATCTTATCTATATTTTACTAACTACCTACAATGATATATCCTATATACAAAAGTTCTTCGCAAAATAGGCCGGTATATAATACTCAACAAAACGTGCAGTCTAAAAATATTTCAAAATTGAATGTATCACTCCTCGTTGAAAATATAACAACAAACTGGAATGTACACGAACTAGAACTAAAATTCAATTATACGATATTTTTATAAAAAACATCTTTTAAAATGATTTCTAAGAAAAACTAGGTATAAATAATTTTAGTATAACGCCTGCTACATGAACTGCTTTCACTGGTATTTATAGCAAAATATATTTTGAATAAAAATACAAATATCTGATGTAACATATTAAAGTGTATAAGTGATGATTCTGTTTTCCAATAACAATATGAAATCAAACATCCTTCTCCAAAGTTTTTTTTTGTCAAACTGGAAAATAAAATATGTACACCGAAATCATCAATTATACTTTTTTATTTCAACAAACAACATCCAAGTTCCATATTATTGAATAGATATATTAGTTTTCATTTCATCAAATCTTTAATGTAAAAATCTTTTTTGGGAAGGGATTATAATTCTGCGGAAACTAATTTGAATTGTTATAATTATTAAAACAATAGTAAACGAGAACCAGACAAACAATTCTATACTTCCATAAAATGGGGGTAATTTCAAACGACTCACTAAGAATTTGTTCTTTTTTCATTTAGTTACTAATTATACCAGATCCTCTTTGAATCACCACTATTATTATAATAAATAATCCAATATTGCAAGTCTTCTGATTCCTTTCACTGTTTTAACTAAAATATGTAAGTAATATGAACAGAACACAATCATTCACTTCATTTAACTTGATGATAAACTGCAATTGCTAAATAACTTCTAATATTGTATTTAATCTGAAACTGTAGTCTTAATTAAATGAAACCTTGCCTATACAGGGTGTTTCAGAAATACCTCCCATAAATACAGGGAATAATACAACAAAAAATAAGAATTTCTTATCTTATGAACTATATGTCTATCTCCTCTTCTTTTCAAGATACAGAGCGACAAAATAAAATTTTTTAAATAGAATTTTTACGAAAGTTTCCAAACGGTGCGAAATATTTTTATCAAATTTTCCGGGGTTTTTAAGGATGAAAAATACACTGGTCTCATTATTTTTTGGATATTTGTTAATTAGAATTTAAAATATTACTGAGAATGCAGGCGTTGTTTATGAGACATCCATCAATAAGTTTTGATATAAGCCTACTTTGAGAAAAGTCACTTATTTTATACACGGTAATATTGTAAGAGTGTATTAGAGGTATTAAAAGTGTTTTTTATCGAAAACCGTCCACATTGAGAAGTTCTAACAAGGGTACATTATTTTTAGAAAATAAAATTGTACATTAGAAATTGAAGGCCGAATGGTAAAAAACCTAACCTTAAAAAAATTAGAACTTAAAATGTAATAGGAATAACTAGCGCTCTCTATGAAATATATAAAAAATAATTATATCAACGTATTTGGCATCCTTAAAAACCCGGAATACCAAATTTCATAAAAATATTTCGCAACGTTTGGTAATTTTCGTAAAAATTATATTTTTTGTCGTACTATCACCCTCTGTATTTACGGGAGGTCTTTATGAAACACCGTGTATTTTTAAAAGTTAACTTTTAAGAAATAAATTTAAAAAACACTTCGTAATAAACATAGAGTTACAGTTATTGTTAATTCAGTAGTTAATATTTCCAAAAATTTGGTTTAATGTAAGTAGTTCATTTAATTATTATTAATAAAATATATTTGCACAACATGAATCAAATTTTTAGAATAAATAACAACGAATTATGAATTAGTAATGTATGTATAACGTGTGATGTATGATGAAATATTATTTCGTTAATAACTGACTGAAACAATAATAGTAGAGTCGTTTCCAATTTTTGATATCAATTTGAAATTACCGTTGGATGACGTAATTTCTGAAAGTTTGCGCTGTAAAGATAAATACACAATCGATTTTATGATTCCGACATTCATCATTAAATTCAGCATATAACTCATCAGTAGAGTGAAATATTAGCATTAAATTACACTTAATTACGACTCTATTAACCGTTGTTAGCTGCAGAATAAGCAACATTGTGAACAAAGCAGTCACAAGTTTGCGAATAAATATTTTATTTAATAACTAACTTTTACTGTGACTGAAATGTAATTTCAGATTTTCCAAGAAATTGGAAAGAGTAGAACTAATTTAAATTTATTCCTGCTTTAGGGAGACTATAGTCCGTATAATATTTGTTGAGATAGAATTTCAAGAAAAGAATAAGCCAATAAAGTTCTATTATCGGAACTACTGTAACAATTTACAGCAGCAGGGGCGTGCGTTGAAATTTTCCGCCAATGTCTTTTCACCTCTGGTGTCGAATGCGGTTAATTCCAAGAACGGGTTTGAAATTCTATCCCAACAAATACAGTACGGATTTTATTAATATTTATTCAATAATATCAATTTTAGTTTAGCATTTTATAATTTTAACATGTTTTTATTTTAAATATTTAAAACATATATTTAATAAACTAGTTTATTGTAACTTGCAATAACTTGCCACAAATTATGACAATTTATTGGATCAGTAACAATTGGTAAATATAAAACAGGGGTTATTAACTTGCTTTGCTCAGCCTTGTTAACAATGTCATAGACAACTCTACTAAACAAAATCAAACGATGGGCTACAGAAAATGAAGTACTGGTGGAAGTTACTATTTCCTTTGACTGTGTTTTCTTATAGATTTTGTAAGTAATACTATATTTTAAGTGTTAACGTTTGTAATACCCAATAATTTCTAGGATGCAGTACGTCATTTGATGTAGTCTATAATACATATTGGAGCTATTGGCCGTCGGCAATGGAGATTCATAAAATCGGTTCTGTACCTAGACAGGTAGCGTTTTATTTGAAACTGATAAACTAGAAGGAACATGCAGGACATTATTTGAGGCAAACATCAGAGAGTGGAAGGCGAGCAGTGTAGCAAACATAGAAGAATCCATGAGCAATAAGACGTACATTGTTATGTAGATCTTATGAAATACAAATTTTGAAGTTGAAGCCACTGGAAGTAATGCAGATCTGTGTTTGGTTGAATCTGCAAAAGAAAATCGCTCAGATAATTCTATTTTTAACGTAGAAAAAAGGGCTGCATGAACTTAAAGTGGATTCAACTTTCAAAACGCCACTACCCATAATTCTACCTCCATTATATAGTTTACTGACAGTAAATTATATTGCACTGTTAACGAATTCATTAAAATGTTATTTCAAATGACGGGTTGTATTAATTTAAGGAAATATTGTTTTCAGTAAAAGTAAAAAGTGCCATTGTGATGGAATGTCAGAAAAATAACAGTTTAAGGCCAATTGCGCACATGACGCAAAGTAAGGTGCGGCGTCGTTGCGCTTTATTCATGGGATGTACACATCTGTTTGTTAGATTTACGGAACTGCTGAAAAGGAAGCGATAAGAGCGGTATAAGGAACAGTTCATTCTTTTCCACGCCTGAAGATGGATACGTATAGAAGGAAACGCTTAAGCTGACGATTTAACTGAGGAAAGATAAAAATTTATTACATATGCAGTGTTTTTATGAATGCGCGTACCTTAAAATGTTGTTAATTAAGAACCATTTACTTTAAGTACAATATTATACTGGCTTTTCCAAACAATGTTTTCTGACCAGTCAGCCAATGCAATACTATACATATTACGTTAACATGACTGACTTTTAGATACTTCTTTGTTATTGGTTATTTTCTTTCTGCTGCTAATTAGTACAATAGTTATACCTAGTAAGCGTAAATATTTAGTAAAAGATTTTTTGGCAAATCAATATTTTCCAAAAACCAATCGTAATTATGTGCTAAAGATAAGTTTTTTCTATTTATAGTTTAGACGCGTATCTTGAAAAACATTTATATTTTCATAAAAAAAAACATTTACGACAAAATAGTCATACTAAATTCAGGTTGGTAATAAACAATCAAATAAGAGGAACTCAGTTTTTGGGAACTCATTAAATGGACTGTATAACTGTTTCCTTTACAATGTTGTTTATTTACGTCAAAGGTTAGTAATACCTGCTACGTACAGGTACATTTAAACAGTGATTTTATTATCAGAGTTATCTTTTCCATATTTCTGAGTCAATTTTCCTATAGCTATTTGAGTGTTTCTTGAGATAAATTCCTACATAAAGTTATATTAGGTTGTTTTTTATATACGATACATAGAATTCTCTACATAAAGTTAGGTTAGATTAGGTTAGGTGTTTTTTGTATAATATTCAAAAAACCTTGAAATATGTATATGTTATAATTCAATTTTAACTTATTAAAATCACTGCAGTACATCATCCAGTCTTAAAGTCTGTTAAGAAATTTATGTTTTTTTTTTATTAGATTAATAATTGTTAATGACAAATTAATAATAAATTGGTTATTTTGTAGCATTTTTGCATGTTTTATCCTAGGTGAAAGTTTTTGGTTAACAAAATTAGTGTTGCGGTCTATTTTCCATTTTGGAGAAACACAAATACTATTTTCTATTTTTATATAAAGAAAGCGAAAAGCCGAAAAATTTTTGCTCTAATGTCATGTCATGTGAACTGTCAGTAGTTTTAAAATAATCTGTTATATTTTTATTTGTGATATATTATTCTAAAGAAACAATGATTAATTGCTGAAACTTGCAGACAAGATTAATTTGACCAAACTGTCTAAATTAAATTTAAAAAAAAATTATTTTAATTGATAACTCCGGTGATTGTAGAGATATTTATTTGAAATTTGGCAAATATTTTGATCTTAATTCGGCACACATTTTGATTTAAAATATCAAAGCGCGAACAGAGGGGAGGGGGTTGCACATTTCTTTTAAGATAAAGTGGCGTTTTTCCAATTTTTTTCACTCTTGTAAGATTGTAATTTGAGACTTAGTTTACGAGCTATTGTAGATAACTTTTTTGGATATGCGACATTAATTTAGCCGACGCGACGTTAAACTTTAATTTTTGGGATTTTATGAAAATTGTCTTTTATATGGCACCAATACTAACTAAATAACAGTTAAAGAAATGAATTGTTCGAGGTAAAGAACACTTCAAACTGAAACCACATGTTTTGATTTGAGGTTACTGTACGAAATATTACAACTTTTAGATATGTTAGATTTAGCTCAAATTAAATATCGCTGATCAATATCTGATGAATATCATGATGAAGATCATTCCATTTTATTCAGTAAATTGAAATAAATAACTCAAATCTTTCATATAACCCCAAAAAATAAAGTTTAACGTCGACTAAATCGATGTCGCGTATCCAAAAAATTACAATATCTCGTAAACAAGGCCCAAAATCAAAATCTTTCAAGACTAAAAAAAATTGAATAAAACGCTGCTTTATGTAAAAAAAGTATTCGGAAAGCATACTCAAAAAAAATAGGGGGTCCATGAGTACTGCAATCCCCTACCCTCCGTTTGCGCTTTGATATTTTAAACCAAAATTACACAAGTGTGCCGACTTAAGATCAAAATATGTGCTAAATTTCAAATAAACACCTATTTCTACAATTAAATTTTAATTTTGACACCTTGTATTTTGAAAATGGGGCTCTGAAATTAAAAGTGACATAAGAAGAGTCCTATTTTAGTACATAGAATATGTGGTTAACGAGCTGTCCTACTAATTTGTAACACTCAGGATATATTAATTATTGCAATATATTTATGTAAGATTAAGTAATTATGGTACGGATGGAAGTTTTGTGTTATTTTTTTCTTAAAAGTCATGTTTAACGAAGTTGCAAATGAAACTAGAAACAATAATTTTTAAATACGTAAAAAATATATATTCCTTAAAAAAAAAGAGTACGGGTATGTTCTGAATCTAGTATGGACATTTAGAAAATGTACGTTCCTCAAAGTTTTCTATTCTATTTTCTAATTTATTTGAGATAATAACAATGTTAAACTATGTTTAAATATTTTTTATGTTTATTTGTTTATTATTTTTGTATATCAACCTCATTCAGTTTTAGTTGGAAAACAGATAGACATATTAATTACAATCATTATTTAAACGATAATGATTATATTAATTTTTATTCAATTTACTGCAAAATCTAGAAATTTAGAAAAATTTGGAAGAGTAATCAAATATACATAAATATTTTTTTAATGCCATAGGCGTAGAAATTACGTTTCAAAAAAGGATTTAGAGTAGTTTCAAAACCTCAAGAGTCGCGAAATGCGCGAATAGCGTGGCGTATCCTCATAATTCTTCTAATAAGTACGTTGTGAAAACATTGACTCTGAATTAGATCACGTGCCTCATTACAACCATGAACTAAGGCGCGCGGGCATCAATAAAGTCAAGTGGCGAACGTTCGTTATAGATATATTTTTATTGCTTAAATTAAAATAATAAAGAATAGGGCATTTTATTATGATTGTAATCGGCTCAAAGGCTTATTTACGCTACGAGAGCTCGAGATAGACTGTGAATAATAGATGTAATGTTTTTAGGATGTAGAATAATTTAGACGACGCCGACGGTCGGGATTATGTTTCTGCGCACATGAAGATCAAAGCTCATAAGATTTTGAAACAACTCTAACACCTCATATTTACGCCACTGGTAACTGAAATGCAGAATTACTAACATGGTTATCTGATAAAATGTAGGTGAGTACTAAATAGTCTAAATCGCCATAACATTTTGTGAGCCATCATTACCCATTTCTAAACATTTTAGAAAAATGTTTTTTTTTTAATTGATACCGTGCTTTTCCGTACTTAGGCATATATAAACCTTTTTGCTTATTTTAACCCGAGGAACATTTTCTTAAAATTTGCTTATAGAACAATTCATACATTTTGGAAACGCAATTCTGTTACCGCAGCGGTACAACACCTTACTTTGCTGTATGCGTAGAACGTAGCACCAATGACGTTGTGGAAAACAAGTACTTTACTAGCTATATGCCCCATCAGCAGCTTCAGCAGAATTGAACCAGTTCAGAACTTATTAGTTATCATCATTATGCAATAGGCGAGACGACCGATCAACAATTTAGCTCTTTTTTTTTTGAGGTGTGAAAAGAAAATATGTTATTTAGCGTCAATCAAAAATGACATTATTTTGAATTTTCTATATTTTACATCCTATGGAAACGACCCTATTACAAAATATTTTTTCTTCATCTTGCTTTTTATAAAAGTATAATTTTTTACAATTACAGTAATGAGTCGAAAGTTAACAATTATTATTTCGTACGCTGCAAGAATATGAAATAACATTACGGCTATGTAATTTTACCGGTTATAAATATTCAACAATATGAAACAAACTGGATGTTGGCCACATTTAAGTAAATAACAAAACAACAAATACAAATCAATAGTACTCAACACTGCTTCTCAAATAAAGAAACAACAAAACGTCCCCTAAACTATGCTCCCACTAAAACCATTCAACTAATCAAATCACCGTTTTGCCTGAGCATTTCTAGTCTAAGTTCGTGTTCCCTTGCCTTTAGTCTCAAAGAAGCGATGCTGGAACTTCTCCTGTCCACGTCCGGCGGCGTGACCCCCGAGGAGGACGACCCTGGAGACAACGGAGGTGAGGCGGTGAACTCTTGCTTGGGCCTCTGAGCGGCGGATATGTTCGCCAGGAGAGTTTGGAATGAGTTAGCGGAGGGATACAGTCCCATGGAAGGCGGTAGCAGGGGTGGTCCTCCCCTGTGATAAGAGGGTGGCGAGGGAAGATATCCGGGAAGAACGTGGTGGGGATACCGGAACGTGAGAGAGTCGAACGGCTTGCGAAGACCGAAGGGTAAGTTAAAGGGATTCGGGAGCGTTGGGGCTACTACGGAGGGCACTGGGCCGGCCGCCGAGGGGTTCAGATAAGGCGTGTAAGGGTGGCCGGAAGGTCCAACTTTCTCTTGCTTGCGCCATTTTGCGCGACGGTTTTGGAACCAGACCTGCAACAAAATGAAACAATTATCAGTACGGTATAAATATATTTTCTTTCATAGTATAAATACTGATACTGCCGTACAATAAAGTAACGCGGAAGAAGGCGTAACCCGCGATTTTTTATATGAGAAAAGTTTAAAAAATATAAAAGTAAACCGAATATAGGGTCTATTTTGTAACGCTTTTGGTTAAATTTTAATGCCAAGGACACAGTTACAATTTTAACCTTCCACTGTTTAACCCAATACTGTTTAACTTTTACTAGTTTAACCAAATATGTTAAAATTTAGCGGGACCAAAATACATATATGCTGTTAAAATTTAACCTGGCTTGTCAAATGGTATAATTTTTTTTCAATTTATGCAATTTATTACAAACATAGGACACATATAATAATACATATGTACATGTATATAACCTAAACCAAACAAATAATCAATCAACTGCGTAGTAATATTTCATATTGAGATGAGTCACCTAAGCTTAGCTGGTTCTGTGTATACATCTCAAATATGTATAAAATAACCCACTACAATATAATACAATATTAGAGCAGTGATGAGAGATTAACAAATTATTTTTTAGTAGCTAGTAAGTAATCTATTTTGTTATTTATATGTCATAAACCACTTTAAGTTTATCGTAATTTTTTTATATATTCTTTTAGTTTTTTTTACGAGTTTAATATTTGATGTATTTTTTACTTCTTTAGGTAATAGATTGAACAATAGGGCCGAAATATGAAAAAAATCTTTGTGTATGTGATATTCTACATAGTGGCACTTATATATTATCATTATTTAATGTCATGGTGTTATATCCATGATTTATGAAGGTTACTGCTGTTGACATAACTTTTAACAAACATTGGTAAGTATATGTATATAACTTTCTAATTGCAAACAAGCCACTTTCCATATACAATAATTCCGTAGAATACCGCCTTTCTTTTTTGAATAATATTTTCACTAATGTATTCTGTGTTACTTGTAGCATCCGCAAATGACATTCATACAAACCATCCCACACAGTAATACAGTATCTAACAACAGATTCAGCTAAAGCATCATAGACCATCAACATGTTTTTTTTATTTAAAATATTTCTTATCTGATAGAATTTATATCCTCTTAATCGCTTTACAATATATGCCTACACCTAAGTATTTTATTTTATTTGTTCTTTTTATAATAGGACAATTACATTTATTTAATGTTTTACTGCATATTAATTTATGAACGATGATTATATCTCTACAAGATTGGTCCCTAGATGTTGGACTAAATGATATAAATTTAGTTTTATCAATATTTAATCTTAATAAACTATTATTAAGCCAGTTATATATGATTTGAATATCACTTTCAGCTGTGTCATATACATCTTTCCAGGTGTCACCAGAAAAAATAATTGCCGTATCATCAGCATAAGAAATTAGTTGACCGGTCATATTAATCAAATTAAAAATATTATTTATATATATTAAAAATAATATAAGTCCTAAAACAGTTCCTTGAGGGACGCCCATGTTAAGTGTTAAACTATCGCTGAAAGTGTTGTTAATTTTAACAATTTGCTTTCTATCTGTCAACTAGTCCTTAAATATTTTCCATGCAATACCTCTAATTCCGATTTTCTCTAACCTTTTTAATAAATACTCATGACTAACAGTATCAAACGCCTTAGCTAAGTCCAAAAATACTACTATACATTTCTTTTGTTCATTAAAATTATTTACAGCAGAATTAGCAAGCTCAAACACAGCATTCTCAGTTGATAAGTTTTCTCTAAATCCAAAATTAAAATTTGAAAGGATACTGTTTTTCTGAATATAATTTACTAATCGACTTTTTAAGCATTTTTCAAAGATTTTTGCAAAATTATTTATAATAGAAATTGGCCTATAATTAGTTGTAATTTTTTTTTCTCCGGATTTGTAACAAGGTGTGTTGTATTGACTTCTTTAAAGGCTTTAGGTATACTTCCCTTCAAAAAACAAAGATTAAGAATATGACATAACGGATTTAAGATATATAAATGATGTCTTTTTATTAAATAAACTGATATTTCATCAGGACCTGGTGAGGTATTATTCTTTGATCTCTATTATTTATAAACGTTATAATCGCACTACAAATTGGAGTTATTATTTTTAGCGGTAGGGTTAAAATTAATATTTTAACGGGATGGTTAATTTTAACCTATTAGATACTGAATACAGCTGTATGGCAGTTAGTTGTGACGGAAGAGGCCATAGACTTCATTGTATAGGCTACTGAAGTTAATCGCGGCAATATCCTTGGCAGGAAAAATGACTTCGGATGGGGCGGGGTCGAGCGGGATTATCGCTCATTGCCCTTTAAAGTTCCTAGATATCTTTTACATACTATGGGTTAATTGTGCCATCTCTTAATAGGAAGTACAACTTAAATTTCATATCTTTGTTCTCTTTTTGTTTTGTTCTCTTTCAGAAAAGATAACATATGCTAGATTTATCCAAATCTGCATCTATTTTTCTTTTTTTTGTACTATTCTATAAACTATAGACTTTCCGTATTTAGTTATAAATTGTTTTAATTTTTACTTGAGTATACACAACAAGAACCGCAATTTTTGTTAACACCAACCCTTTTGAACTTTAAAACTCAAACAATCATGTAGCCATTTTGCCACATTTTGACATTTCTCATTTTAAGCTGTTTAACAATAAATAAGTCAAAGAGTAATATGTTTAAAGCCACGATGTTTAATTGAAATAAAAACTATTTCAAAATGGACAATTCTGACGAATACCACCTTAATTAGAAACCTAATTTGGGTTTATTGCTTGCCAAATCTAGACACAGATATGAGAAATACGCACTGTTTACGAATTGCTGTCAAGAAAACTTTGTACAATGTAGGTATATAAAAAACAGATATTTTTAACTTACTTTTAAAACATAACAAGATATAAGTCAAATTCTTTGTGAATGTATTCTGTGCTAAAAAAATGAGATAATCTGAATATAAGAACATTTTCTAAACTAGCTTTGCATCTCAGGAAACAAAATCAGGGACTTACAATTAGATCCAAAACGACAGAATTGTTCTTGAATGAGGCACCAGATTACGAAATTCTTTGTCATTTGTCGAGATAAATTTATGAATCAGTGTTATCCCCCTTATCTTATACAGGATGTTCTATAAGCTCTATGATAAACTTTGAAAGATGGTTGTTGGTCTAATTTCAAACATTTTTTCTTATATGAACATAGCTCCGATTCGTTTTTGTTTAGAAGTTGCAAGCATTTAAAAAAATATAATTTCATGTTTCAGTCAAAGTAACCTAATAAATAAAAATGATGGATGCTATCACAATAATTATTATTTGTTTTTTAAAGTTTAAACATTAGTCAACCTTGATTAACTAAGTTAACAAATCTTAAGGCTACAAAAATTGTTCAAAATGTCCACCCTCGGCTCGAATGCAAGATTCATATCGGCGAACTAATTCGTCACTCGACGGATGAGATTTGGGTCATTTGTTATCTGGTTAGCTGTATCCTGAATTCTATCAAGTAACTGCTAACCGGTAGTGATTTCAACAGGGCAGATAAGCTGCTTCATATGTCCCCATAAATAAAAGTCCAAAGGATTTAGTTCTAGGAAACGCGGTGGCCATGCTATTGGACCTTGTTGACCTATCCATTTACTCAGAAAATGATCATTTATGCAAGCAGTTACTTGTGTCCCTCTATGTGGTGGGGCACCATCGTGCTGATGTCACATATTTTGAACAATATTAAGCCCTACGCCATCAATGAAATCAAAAAGGTTGTTTTCCAAGATAGTTCTATACATTCTGCATTTAAACGATCAGTAAATTCTTGTTGAAAATGCTACTCCAAACGTGACACTGAAACATTACTGAAATCGTCTTGATCTAATTGCACGCGGATTTTGTAACTACAGATCTGTTCATTATGATTACTATTTATGCCGTCCCTAGTAAAACAGGCTTCATCAGACCACGTGAAAAGAAAAATGAGTCTATCATTTTGTGCATGTTATTGAAGTAACCAGAGACAAAATTATTATCGCTGATTGTGAGGAGCATTTTCAGCATGTAACGCTTGTACATTTTGACGATGAAACTGATGTAACATTTCTTTATTCGATACACGCCATTCAGTAATAAATAAACATTAATTGAAGAGTTGTCAATGACAGCATCTATTATATTTTCTTCATTTTGTACATTCACATCAGTAGAACGAATAACCTTTTTTTTGAGCGGAGTTACCTTCTTCGAGAAGTCTACGAAATGATACACTAAAGACTGTGTGGGCAGGTTGATGTCTATTTGGATATCTTCGTCGGTATTCTCGGGCTGCATGTCTGGGGTTTCCATTGAAATGCCCATATACAAAGACAATACCTGCATAATCTTCAGTAGTAAATAAATGCATTTTTTATTTAGCACTTTAACGATAAATGACAAATGAATAAACAAAGTGACACAAATAATTATTGCTATAGCAACCATCATTTTTATTTGTCAGGCTACTTTGATTGAAATATGAACTTATATTTTTTAAAATGCTTATAACTTCTAAACAAAAACGAATCGGACCTGTGTTCATAAAAGAAAAAAATTTTGAGATTAACGCAGCTACCATCTGTTAAAGTTTGTCATATACCTTGTAGAATACCCTGCATATGGGCCAAAGTTGTACCTAGTAAATTTTTTTTGGCTACAGCTTCAAAACTGTACTTAGAAAAATTTTTCTGATAGAACACCATGAATATTTTGACATATTTGGATAGTGTTCTCAAATTAACTTTTGTATCAATTTGATAACGAAAACATTTTTCGAAACATAAACTAGGTATGTAACGTGTTGTTACGATAACGATTATATCATCATGTCCACACAATCTCTCCAGCATCATTTCGTAGACTTCGAGAAGAAGGTATCCCCGCTTGTGAATGTACAAAATGAAGAAGATATACGTGAAAATTATGTATTTTCTCAGTGTGGGACATTACCTTGTACATTTAATATAACCCTTATTTTTAATAATATTAGATGATTTGTTTCTTTTTCAAACGAATAAATGTTGGCGTTATTTGATTAGCATTATGTCGCTCTGTGAATGGCAATCGCATCTGAAAAAGCAATTTTCTCACTTGTTAGTTAGGAAACACCAAGAGTGAAATCTTTTATTCCAGAGGGCGCACTATGTATCATTTTTTGTTTGTTTGTACAAAAATCAAATATCTTGACTCAGAGAGTAGATAAAAATATGAGCCTGGTTGCAAATGGAAGCTAAATGGATGTAGAATATGGAAAAAATATGACTGAGACGATTTTTTTTTCTATATGACTTTCGAATGACTAGGCAAAGTCTATGCAACCCAAAAATTTTATGGATTTTTCTAATTATATCGGTCCTAATTCTCTTAAAATTTATCTATAAGTCACTGCTTACCTTCTACAGTGTGTTTATTTGACATTTATTTGTAAAATAAAAAACAGAAACCCAGGTTGATAATTAAACTTTAATTTGTGAATAATTTTCTTGCTTAACAGTGTCAAAAAGCTTGAAAATAATCCCGACTTTGGAGAGACTTTGCTAGCGTTAGAAAAATGATAGAAAATTTTTGACGCCAGATTTGGAATTGCCGTGCCAAATTGTGCAAAATCGTGTGCATTGGAATAAATTTTAAGAGAATTAGGAACGATATAATTAGAAAAATCCATAATATTTTTGGGTTGCATAGACTTTGCCTAGTCATTCGAAGGTCATATAGAAAAAAAATCGTGTCAATCATATTTTTTCCATATTCTACATCCATTCAGCTTACATTTTCAACCAGGCCCATATTTTTATCTACTCTCTGAGTCAAGATATTTGATTTTTGTACAAATAAAAAAAAATGATACATAGTGGGGCGTTAGCACCATATGGTACTAGGAAAAATATTCGCAAAGTCGGTTATTTTCGTTTAATTTTTTTGAGTCTCTACACATTTTTATTATCCAACTTTAATTAGATATAATTAATTGGAATAACTACGCCTTCCTACATTATATGTTTTACTAACTATAGGCGTAAAATTTTATTTTTATTAGATTAAAAATTATCAGCTGTAACTGACAACGGAGGCCGTTAGTATTAACGATTACAACCATAATTAGCCACAATAATGAATGCGAAGCTAAAATGTATTATGTTTAAAAACATGTCACGCTAATAACACTGGTATAATAAATCATAATGAGAACGAATTAAGGGAAGAAAATTAACGTTAAACGGCATTACTGGATCGGTGCATTTAATAAATTAGATGCATTATGCACCTACGCCAATTTAAAATGGTACGGTGCGTAAAGCGAAATTATAGGGTGGCTCACCGCTCATGCAATTAATTTGAAACTTTAACATATCGAATAGGGAGTGGCGGCATAATGGACACTACGGAATTGCTTGACCCCAGTAAAATTTCCTAAGAGAGTCGTTCATGAATGAACAATGCCCTCAGGGTATGATAATTTAATAACAAATAATAAAGTGCCATTTATTTGCCGAAACAATCGATCATATAATATCGGGTTGCAAACTATTAACAAATGTTAAGTTTAAAAAGAGTAGCAGCAAATTATACATCAGACGCAGATCCGTATTATACATACACACCACAAAGAATATCAGAGAATACATATTATAAATTAGATTTGGACCTGACTAAACGCACTGACAAAACAATGGTACATAACAGACCGTATATACAGGGTGTAAGAAGTATGACTGCCATAACTTCAGCATGAGATAAATAATCATAAATAAACAAGAAAGTTGTATATTACAGGGGCGTAAGAACAGTTTTCAAAATACAGCGAGTATTGGGAAGTTTTATCACAACGTGACAAAAGCGCTACACACCTGATGCACACCACGTGTGCACGCGGCAGACTTGTCCTACGGAAAAATTGTAAACAACTATTATTGTCAAACATTTAGTAAATTGTTTTCCAGTTCTGAAATAAATAAAATAAAATTTATCGATTTTGTAGTAGGTACGAAGATAGTGTTGTGCTTAAATTTTAACTAGAATATTAGTAACTATGAATTTCTTGAAACAGGAGCTTAACTTTTAATCAAATTATGAATTTGAAAAATATGTAATTAAAGTACCCAAAAATTCACGTCGTCCAAATAATCATACGTATTAAAAATAATTTAGGGACTTACCAAAAAGCAAAATTCTGTAATTTTTAAACGTACAAGTACAAAACAAACTACAATATATATTCAAAATGTCCACCACCATTTTCGATGCACACACGACACCTACGAATCCAATTTTGACACACTCGCTGGAAAACACCTAAAGAAAAACACCAGCTGAATTGCATATTGCTGGATAGCTTAGTACCTCGTGTTATCATCCGCCGCGCCTTTGTCACATTGCTCGATATGAATTTTATGGAATTTTAAATTTATTACGACGCTAATTACTTTTTAGAATTAAGCATAAAGAAGTTTAAAAAAGTGATTATGATATTCTGTGCACGCAGTTATGTCAATATTCCTTAACCGAACTTTTATACATCAAGTTGAAGATTTTGAAAAAAATTTTGCTCGAAAATGGTTGAGTTTAGGACCCAGGTCATATAAGGTTTTTTTG
>NW_019416429.1:354478-357336 GCF_000390285.2 Anoplophora glabripennis | reverse complement strand
GAAATAAATGGATTAGTCCATCAAATTGCTCATCAAAATTTAGCTGTGTATACCAAATTTCATTCATTTATCACAACGCGATTGAGAGATATTGCAAAAAAATGATTTCCATTCCTCCCTCTTCAATGGGTCCCTGTGCCCTTAGGAAGCATTTCCGGACCCATGTTCATATGAACTTTTTTACTTAGTTTTGATCATAGAATCGGCCTGTTCAGGGTTGGCAGCTAATTATGACACACCCTGTATATGTATGGTTAATCTGTTTACTTGGTTAGTTAGTTTGTATATTAGCTAAGTAAACACCTTAACCGTACACCTATATATTTTTAATAGCTATAATTCATTAATGATTAAAATACTGTTTTTGAGAAGAAGAAAACGGTAACATAGATATTGGGTTGGATCACTTAAATAGAAAACACAACGCGACTGTTTCCACTAAACAGACTTGAGTTTCAAAACACGTTGAAACCTTTTGATGTGACCGCTTTCGAGCGGGTCCCGAAAAACAAAACTCCAACTGTTGCAAAACACGCCAGTCTTCAAAAAGTTACAGTTCTGTTTTATTCGACACAAGTTTGTGTTTTGTTTTTTTTTTGTCCGTTTAGTGAAAAACCGCCTTAACACAACACGTTGAGTTCCTAAGAGAATTTGATGACGATCGCATTAGTCAAGGCTTATGGTCTCCAAGATCTCCGGACTCCCTTAAATTATTATCTATTTGAAACATTAAAAAATTTTATATACGTTTACGTTTACCGTTTACACAGTGGATGAACTAAAGGATGCCATAACACATAAATTAGCTAATATTACATAAAATGAATTACATAATGTATTTAACAGTTTAAGATGTGTAAATCTATGTATACAGAATGAAGGCAGACATTTTGAACAGTCGTTACAAATAAATTGTGACTAAAAATATTAGATATCTTATGTTAGTTTTAAGGTTAATAATAATATCTAAATCATCTTTATTTAATCTTTTAACAAATTAATAAACCCCTCAAATGAATTAATGCCAACATTCTGCTTGTGTTGTATTTTTGTGATTAAAATGAATATGTGACCCTATTGCCACTGCACTTAACCCGCCACTGAACGAAGTAAATCACTGACAGTGTTGCCAACTAGGAAGAGCAAAAATAATAGGAGAGAGGCACAGAAAATATTTGTCATCATTCTGGATCTCTCGGTATTATTTTATACAGGGTGTTTCTAAAATAGGGTTCCAAACTTTTGCTGCGTTTATAACTCATTAAAATAAGCCAAAAAGTTCCTATNTAACTATGAATTTCTTAAAACAGGAGCTTAACTTTTAATCAAATTATGAATTTGAAAAATATGTAATTAAAGTACCCAAAAATTCACGTCGTCCAAATAATCATACGTATTAAAAATAATTTAGGGACTTACCAAAAAGCAAAATTCTGTAATTTTTAAACGTACAAGTACAAAACAAACTACAATATATATTCAAAATGTCCACCACCATTTTCGATGCACACACGACACCTACGAATCCAATTTTGACACACTCGCTGGAAAACACCTAAAGAAAAACACCAGCTGAATTGCATATTGCTGGATAGCTTAGTACCTCGTGTTATCATCCGCCGCGCCTTTGTCACATTGCTCGATATGAATTTTATGGAATTTTAAATTTATTACGACGCTAATTACTTTTTAGAATTAAGCATAAAGAAGTTTAAAAAAGTGATTATGATATTCTGTGCACGCAGTTATGTCAATATTCCTTAATTAACCGAACTTTTACACATCAAGTTGAAGATTTTGAAAAAATTTTGCTCGAAAATGGTTGAGTTTAGGACCCAGGTCATATAAGGTTTTTTTGTTTATTTTGATGTATTCTATCGTTTGTTATAATTAAGGCAGCCAAATTTCTAACACCCTGTAATATGTTAGGATAAAACGGAGTTTATCCCTTATATAATTGCTATAGCAGTACCATCTGATCAAAATATAATAAAAAAAGACACTTAGAAAAGACAGAAAAATATGAAACTCTGGCAATAGAAGTATAAAGTATTTGGCATCAAAAATGAGTGTACGTCATCTATTATTTCAACTACAGGCATCGCACCTTGTTCAAAAACATTTGTCGTCAATTAATTTAGATAAGAACAGGTCCCTCGAAATCCAACAGTACTATGGCGGAACTGCACTGCACTAATCTGAAATCATTTCACTGGAGTAATAACCATCAGGATTTGTGTTTTACTTTCAATTTTTGAAGGATTGTATATAGAACCTTCGTTTTGATAAAAGCAGTCAACCAAAGAAATGATATTAACATTTTATTATTTCTTTTGTGTGATATTTTTTATATTATTTCCTAAGATGACTACTGTAAATACTTAAAAACGCACCGTCTGCGCTCAATGTAAGATTCCTATTACGTACGGTAAAAAAATCGCACTGCTTGGTAAAAAAATCGTAGTTTTCCTAGCAACCGCCTAGCAACGGTCAATACAATACAGTTTGTAGTACAGTATTTAAAAATATGAATTACAGGAACGGCATATGGTTAAGTACACTGAGCTGTAAGAAAATTACATTTACATCCATATAAAGTTTCCATGGTGTAAGAGTTATTACCATTAGATAATGATAATAAACATTTTGCAGCCATGATGACGAATTGCACAAAGGTTACTTTCGACAAGATGGGGCGACAGCATACACACCTAATGGCGGTTTTCCACTAAACGGACAGTTGAGTTTATGTCGTGTTTGTGTTTTCTAGAACCTGAAAAACAAAAACAAAACTGAAACAAACCCAAAACTCTTGTTTCCATCAAGCGGGCTACATTTTTTTCGAGTTTTGTTTTTGT
>NW_019416429.1:342917-351589 GCF_000390285.2 Anoplophora glabripennis | reverse complement strand
CACTTGTGGCCTAATTGCCAGGCTGAGGCCGTCCCTTTACTACTACTACTATTATCTTTGTCCAAATCGATATTTCCAATGGTTTTCGAGTAAATTGAGTTTGAAAATTACTCTGCTCTTTAAGTTATTAGGCCAAAAATTACAAAAATCTGTTTACCATGGCAAATAAAAGACTGACGTTGCCACAACGCTTAACAATTTAAGTTATTGATAAACTGTCAATTGAGCTTTGCAGTGTTTAATTAGTAAAAGTAGTTAGTGGAAAATTTAAGTATACAAATCAGTTTTGTTTGAGCCCTTTTAAGGGCATATAACTTCCTAAGGGTGCGTTTTAGGGCACATGTTAATAGGAACTTTTTGGCTTATTTTAATGAGTTGTAAACGCAGCAGAAGTTTGGAACCCTATATTAGAAACACCCTGTATACAAAATAAATTGTTTTTAAATCAATACTTCGTCTATCTTTTATATTTCTATTATTTTCATACTCACCATCTGTATAAGCAAACATCACCTGATTTGTTAATAATATATATAAATATGCTAATTAAGTTCTACTACAGGTTTTAATTATGTTGCGTTCTTTCTCTTCTATTAATACAAGTACTTTTACATTATTTAAATAATTAATTCCGTATTACTATTATTTAACATAAGCCAGATATCGGTACGTTTTATATTTTAATTAAATAGTTGTACAGTTTCTAATCAATTTTAACCAATTATTTGGTCCAGAAAACAACTATAAGTGTCTCCGATAATAATTAAGTTTAAATTTTCTTCAAGCGGAAGAAACCCTTTACTAATCGCTTTAACCTCGCTTTAAAACCGAATTGATTTCTTCCATACATTGGTCTACGTCGAATTGCTTCTAGATGGAATTTAAAGTATAACATTATAAAACAAAAAGTAGGTTTTTCTAATAAGAGAAACAATGTATTATTTGTATCCGCAATATGTAATAATTAAATACAATTTTGTTATGAAATGAATTTTGAATTTAAATCTCTTGCAAGTTTCCTTCCAGATTTGGTTTTCTTTAATAAAAATAGTGAGTGTTAAATGAACATTAATATATAGGGTGTTTACTAAAGAATAGACCATACTTTAAGGCTAGCTTCCTTGGATGAAAATAAGGTGATTTAAATCAACTTAACCTGAAGTACCTATTTGCTTTCATAAGAAGTTATAGACCCGAAAAAGTGTTTTTTTTTTATTTCACTTTTTTACGATAATTTATTTATTGGGTAATTTTATTCAAATTTTGGGGAAATAGGTTTTTTGTGTTATAAATCTGTTTGTTTTTTGCGATAAATATAGAGGGCGATCTGAGCGCTCTTTCCACTACATTGTTTCCTTCAGATTTTTTTTAATGATCGATATTTTTGGAAAATGAGTAGTTATTTTAAAACTTGTTGCATATCGCTGAAATACATCGTTCTAGAGAAAATAAGGTATAAAGTTACTGCTGCAAATGTATGGATTACTTTACCATTTCTCAAGATGGTACTAAGGTATATTGATTTAAATCACCTTATTTTCGACCAAGGAAGCTAACCTTAAAGTATGGCCCATTCTTTAGTAAACACTCTGTATATTTTAATACATTTAAGAAATAAATAATTATAAATCAAATGCAAATTGAGAATTTAATGAAGACAACAGCAAAATTAATTAATGACGTTTGGGTCTTCTGTTTTTTTTTTAATGAAAAAAAAAGTAATTTGATGATAACATTATGTGTAATTAAATTCATTAATTTATACATTTATTAATTTATCAAGGTTGTGGGTAATCACAAAATTAAATTATAATAATTATCAATAAATCATCTGATAATTTAATCGGTGTACAATTTTCTTTATACACATCACCTTATTTTATTTGATTGAATTGAATTTGAAGTTTCTAAGAAAAATAGTTTCCAAATTATTTGAAAAATATAAGTTATCTATTCTATATTTAGAAGGCTATATCTCAGTAGGCGTGCACTTTTGTATATAGGTAAGTTAGGCTAAATAGTCTTGTTTTCATCCAAGGAACCTGTAGTCAAACGTTGTCCATCCTTTTCAGGGACACCCTGTATATAAATCAAAATAAAAGTAAATGAGTCCGAGTTTAGTTTGTTAAATGGATCTTTCATTTATATAACATTGCATAGACAAGGGACGTACAGCGATTTTACATATCCTCCGAGAGATGGTACATCATTTTATATAAAAATCTCGCTAAAGTTCGTCTAGTTTGTGAAATACACAAACATACAGGTCACTAGAAAGATGGAGGAGCATCGCGAGCCTTCCCAGGATGATCATCCATTCAAGTACGAACCGCGATCAGAGTGGCTTCGTCTTCAAGTTTGACTTATTATTAATTTATCAACTAATGTGTGAGATGAATGACTTATATTTCTCTTATTTAAATTTGTTAGTTAGTTTACGAGAATTGTATCTTCCTATTTAAATATTCTTAATTGAATAAATTATTATAGTGTTTCCTAATATCAGACCATCTAAACATCTTTTCTATATAGATTAGTATTAACAATGGCGCTTTTTTAATTTGTCCCTCTTTTAACAGTCAATACATACAATTACTAATAGTCATCGAGACAACGTAAATAAAAATTGGCTGCCCGTTCCCAAAGCAATTTCGAGTTTATTATGGTCTATGTTTCTTCAAACGATTTTGGAAGTTTATGTTTCAATTTAAATTTGAAAATGTGTTGAAGGCTCGTGATTTTAAACTCATTTTCAATAACAGTCAGAGATTTTTTTTTGATTATATATATGATAAAACTTATGCAGCTATTTACATACATCAGTATAATTTGTTTACAATACGTTACCTTCTCAAGGACGTAACTAGTAATGGATTATTTATATTCTCAATATATTGGAATTGATATTCCCAAGAGATATTATATGTATGCAAATAAATTACTTACTGCTATCAAAATGAAAACAATAAATGTCCTAACTGTATTTACAGAATGGATACTCAAGTCGAATAATTAATAAAAGTGTACAGGATATTTCGTTTTTCAGTGTGGTCCACAAATTTTGTACAAAAAAGTTGATGCAATTAAAAATAGTGACAAATTTACCTTCATCTTGTACTGTTGATATTTCATTTAGTTTTCGTGATATTNTGAAAATGTGTTGAAGGCTCGTGATTTTAAACTCATTTTCAATAACAGTCAGAGATTTTTTTTTGATTATATATATGATAAAACTTATGCAGCTATTTACATACATCAGTATAATTTGTTTACAATACGTTACCTTCTCAAGGACGTAACTAGTAATGGATTATTTATATTCTCAATATATTGGAATTGATATTCCCAAGAGATATTATATGTATGCAAATAAATTACTTACTGGTATCAAAATGAACACAATAAATGTCCTAACTGTATTTACAGAATGAATGCTCAAGTCGAATAATTAATAAAAGTGTACAGGATATTTCGTTTTTCACTGTGGTCAACACTGAATATACCATGTGTTTACGAACTTCTGCTAGGAGAGGAAAATTTTTTCTATTGCCTTAAGAAATGTGATTTCTTTAAAAAAATGTTTGCTTGTTAAAATAATCGTATTACTACAGACAAATTTAAATTTTGATGTACAGGATGTTTATAAATTAAAAAATGTGAAGTAATTGAGAAAGAAAATGGAATAATTTTTAATTTTACAAAAAAATTTTGTACAAAAAAAGTTGATGCAATTAAAAATAGTGACAAATTGACCTTCATCTTGTACTGTTGATATTTCATTTAGTTTTTGTGATATTGTTATTTGAGTGCAACATGTTTAAGTGTTATAGTGACGGTTTTTAAAATGTGCTATTTTCTTAAAAAACGATGCAACGTAAAATTTTGCGTGAAACTTGGGAAAACTTTCACGGAAACGTTTGTACTTTTGAAACATGCTTACGGAGATAATGCTCTAAGTCGTACGCAACGTTACGAATATATAGATACCCCTGGGAAAAGAGTATGAACAGGGGAGGGAAGTACTTTGAAGGTGACAAGGACCAATAAAATATAAAATTAATAACAATGTTAAAAAATATAAAGTTCTGTTATTTTATGAACAGACCTCGTATTTACTGCTTCTAATTTTGTTCTTCAATAATTCCCCACTGTTACAAAATCAGCATCTTCATACATTCATTTTACCTGCAACTTTGATTTCATGTAAAATCGGTGTCAACTGATCTCGAATTCTCTGGCAAGATCCCGAGAATGTCCATTTATCATCCAACGATCTTTAATCTTATAATTAAGTGTGCCGAAGTTACGTAACTTAAAAAAATCAGTAGTTATTAATATATAGATTAGAAAATTAATTACCACTAAATCTGTTTCACGGTTCGGCATTTCAAGATAAATAAATAAATTATATACTTCCAATATTAGATATGCTTCACCTCATTTTAAGTAGCTGTAATTATTTAACGACGTTTACCATTAAACCGCAAAAAATGTATATGAACAAACTTAATTAGTTTATTTAAATCGAATGTGTTTAGTTGATAAAATATAATGGGAAAATGGTATCTAGTTATATTGTAATTAGAGTAATAATAAAGTAATCACATAGGTATTTGTCGCAAATGTTCTAAAATTATACGTCTTGGTTCTGCCGTCGCGTTTTCCAAAGTCTAATGAATTGACATGTTAATGGAAAAACTAAAACAGAATTTTGAAAATTACGAGAGATACTATTTCAAACAAAATATTTCGATTAAATTTTTTTGCGAAAAAATAGTTTTATAGTGTTTCCAAACGATGTGGTTACTTGCCAAATATTTGTCAAACATAAATACAGACACACCAACAAAAGACCAGTAATTTTACAAATATACTAGTAAATCTAAAAATAATTATAGTTATTCTCCCCTCAATTTTGCAAAAAATATACAGTTAAGTGTAAAATAACTTGTATATTTATCAAAGATATTATAATATAATGCTGGCTGCTATTCTACCTGAAGCCTACATACAATATAGTTTTCAGTAGGCGCTCTGTTTTCATTTTACTGAATTTGTTTGATTTAAACAAATAATAAAATCTTAATCATTAATCATGTAACACAATTAACTTAAAAAAGAGGAAAAAATAGCAAATTTTGACTACATCACGTAATAAGATTAAACATTTTTTGAGTGCTTCAAACTATCGTAAAGAAGCCTAAATTTGGGCGTTATTAAAAATATAAATTTTATACACTCTTTTGTTCATTTTAACATGAACTGTATATGAAATAAAAAAGTAGGTACATTGTGGTTAATATATAAAATATATTATTATTATAACGTAATAATTGTACGATGGACTGTAAACCTGTTTACAATTAATTGCCAAATTACATTGTAAAAGTACTTTTTTGTATTGTATAACCACAAATTAATATTACAATAGCAAGAGGTAAAATTACAATACACGAAATAATTTTACAATATAAATTTACGTGTAAAATTATAATATATGGGAAAATTACAGCAAAAATTAAAGATAAATAAATTACGGTTTATTTTATTTACTGTAGTTTCTTGTTACGGTGCATCCTTTATAATGCGTCCATATGCTGCAATCGCACGATACGGCATTTGTTTCCACTTGACAAATATTTGGCAAATGATCACATCATCTGGAGCCGGCTTTAGAGTTATTTTAAATTTACTCAACTGTATTTGTCTTAATTTTAAAAAATTACTAGAGAGATTTAGAGATTTTTAGTTGACAATACCAGCCGTGCAATGTTGGTTGCCTGAGATCGGCAGTCACGTGATTTGTAATCATTTATATTATGTATATATTAACAGGGTGATTCACAACTTATCCAAAAAAAATTGGGAATAGATGCGGTATGAGAAATAGAGTCAATATTGTGAAAAAAATGTTTGTAAAATCCTTATAGTTTCTGAGAAAAAAATTATTGAAGTTATAGCACATTAAAGCACTACTTAGCTGAACAACTGTAGTCTCTAGCATCATTCGCCACGTGCCCTCATCGACTCCGAATACTGAATTCGGATTTTGCAATCGTCGTTGCGATATTTACCTGTTATCTGTGGTTCTTATAATACGTTTTTAGTAGTTGGTGTCAAAAATGGGTAGTTAGTGTCAAAAATGGTTTGCGTGTACTCGGAGTTGATGGATATCGTTTTAATTTATGGTGAAGCGTTTGTGTTATGGTGAAACAAGACATCATTTGTGTTAGTTCGTAGAAAGTGANAATTTTGTACAAAAAAAGTTGATGCAATTAAAAATAGTGACAAATTGACCTTCATCTTGTACTGTTGATATTTCATTTAGTTTTTGTGATATTGTTATTTGAGTGCAACATGTTTAAGTGTTATAGTGACGGTTTTTAAAATGTGCTATTTTCTTAAAAAACGATGCAACGTAAAATTTTGCGTGAAACTTGGGAAAACTTTCACGGAAACGTTTGTACTTTTGAAACATGCTTACGGAGATAATGCTCTAAGTCGTACGCAACGTTACGAATATATAGATACCCCTGGGAAAAGAGTATGAACAGGGGAGGGAAGTACTTTGAAGGTGACAAGGACCAATAAAATATAAAATTAATAACAATGTTAAAAAATATAAAGTTCTGTTATTTTATGAACAGACCTCGTATTTACTGCTTCTAATTTTGTTCTTCAATAATTCCCCACTGTTACAAAATCAGCATCTTCATACATTCATTTTACCTGCAACTTTGATTTCATGTAAAATCGGTGTCAACTGATCTCGAATTCTCTGGCAAGATCCCGAGAATGTCCATTTATCATCCAACGATCTTTAATCTTATAATTAAGTGTGCCGAAGTTACGTAACTTAAAAAAATCAGTAGTTATTAATATATAGATTAGAAAATTAATTACCACTAAATCTGTTTCACGGTTCGGCATTTCAAGATAAATAAATAAATTATATACTTCCAATATTAGATATGCTTCACCTCATTTTAAGTAGCTGTAATTATTTAACGACGTTTACCATTAAACGGACACCGCAAAAAATGTATATGAACAAACTTAATTAGTTTATTTAAATCGAATGTGTTTAGTTGATAAAATATAATGGGAAAATGGTTATCTAGTTATATTGTAATTAGAGTAATAATAAAGTAATCACATAGGTATTTGTCGCAAATGTTCTAAAATTATACGTCTTGGTTCTGCCGTCGCGTTTTCCAAAGTCTAATGAATTGACATGTTAATGGAAAAACTAAAACAGAATTTTGAAAATTACGAGAGATACTATTTCAAACAAAATATTTCGATTAAATTTTTTTGCGAAAAAATAGTTTTATAGTGTTTCCAAACGATGTGGTTACTTGCCAAATATTTGTCAAACATAAATACAGACACACCAACAAAAGACCAGTAATTTTACAAATATACTAGTAAATCTAAAAATAATTATAGTTATGCTCCCCTCAATTTTGCAAAAAATATACAGTTGTACTTTTAACATCCCTAGCAATTAAGTATAAAATAACTTATATATTTATGAAAGATATTATAATAACATGCTGGCTGCTATTCTACCTGAAGCCTACATACAATATAGTTTTCAGTAGGCGCTCTGTTTTCATTTTACTGAATGTGTTTGATTTAAAAAAATAATAAAATCTTAATCATGTAACACAAATAACTTAAAAGAGGAAAAAATAGCAAATTTTGACTACATCACGTAATAAGATTAAACATTTTTTGAGTGCTTCAAACTACCGTAAAGAAGCCTAAATTTGGGCGTTATTAAAAATATAAATTTTATACACTCTTTTGTTCATTTTAACATGAACTGTATATGAAATAAAAAAGTAGGTACATTGTGGTTAATATATAAAATATATTATTATTATAACGTAATAATTGTACGATGGACTGTAAACCTGTTTACAATTAATTGCCAAATTACATTGTAAAAGTACTTTTTTGTATTGTATAACCACAAATTAATATTACAATAGCAAGAGGTAAAATTACAATACACGAAATAATTTTACAATATAAATTTACGTGTAAAATTATAATATATGGGAAAATTACAGCAAAAATTAAAGATAAATAAATTACCGTTTATTTAATTTACTGTAGTTTCTTGTTACGGTGCATCCTTTATAATGCGTCCATATGCTGCAATCGCACGATACGGCATTTGTTTCCACTTGACAAATATTTGGCAAATGATCACATCATCTGGAGCCGGCTTTAGAGTTATTTTAAATTTACTCAACTGTATTTGTCTTAAATTTAAAAAATTACTAGAGAGATTTAGAGATTTTTAGTTGACAATACCAGCCGTGCAATGTTGGTTGCCTAAGATCGGCAGTCACGTGATTTGTAATCATTTATATTATGTATACAGGGTGATTCAGAACTTATCCAAAAAAAAAATTCTGGATGTACAGGAGACCCTTACAAATACAATTTTGTAAAGAAAAAATCAAAAAGGTCAGTTCGAAATTGATTTAAAAATACACTTCTGCACGGCACTGGAAACTGGTCCACTGTAAAACCTCACCTCGCACAATGCGACCGGTATGGCGGCGTGATAAAAACGGACAAAAACTTTCGCAAGGAAAGAAATATATAAATAGAATTTTATCGCACCTATTTTATATCGGCAAATTCAAATGCTTTTG